>NW_025220759.1:0-309 GCF_014066325.1 Apis laboriosa | reverse complement strand
TATAAATAATCACTATGAAATATACTTGTAACAGAATAATACTTTAAAATCGATACACTTACCAAATGATAATTAAGAAAATATTTAATTTCTCGAAAAAGTTCATTCGATATTAAAGTAGTTGTCGTAATCGATATTTTTATTTCATTATTATCTTTGCATTTTCATCGTCAGATATCATCCTAGCTTCATTATTGAAAACCCATGTATTCTTACCAATCATTTTAATCATTAACGTGTTTCCAATCATTTTAATCTATAACGTGTTTAAATCGGAATAATAGAGTAACTAGAGCAATGAATTTACAT
>NW_025220758.1:0-952 GCF_014066325.1 Apis laboriosa | reverse complement strand
GATCTTATCGTGATTCCACCAACATTCTGCTAATTATCCCTTAATCGAAAGGGATAATTGAGAGAGATAATTGTTTTCCAAATGTCGTATCCGATCGTTCGATTATCACCAAGACTTCTGACGAAAACATACATCGATTCGAAAGATTTTTCAAACGAAGACTCGCCTTCGAGGAAAAAATACCTGGATTCGTGAAACTTTCACTACGAGCGAAGGAAGGATGGGGGGAAGAACGTTTGGCACGGGCGTGGGTCATTAACGGGATCGACCACGCGCCAATGGCTCGTTCGAATGGCGGCTGAGAGGGTGTCGAGGGTACGAGAACGAGAGAGAGAGAGAGAGAGGAAAAAAACTTTTGGAAATCTTCTGGATCTCGCACAAAGGATCGACATATGTTCTTGGAACGTGCTGGAGGCGAAGGTATCACCACGAAAAATATACCTTTCGAGGTGAAAGATGATGGACGAATAGGAGTGTTGGATCGTTCTCGCAAATAGACGTTAAACTAACCCAACTTCCTGCGACTTCTAGCCAAGTCCTAGCGTTGTAGAGAATCAATGTTCCGTAAAATTGCCAGAATACTCGCATTACCCCTCTTCGGGGTAAAGAACTAGGCCTTCAAACGTGCGTCTTCTTCTTCCAACTTCTTTAATACCCTCTCCTCTCGTTTTGATTCCAAGGCTGCTCTATTAACATTCTTTTAACAATCGTCAGTTTCTTTTTTTTCTACATCTCGTTCGAAACGCCAGCAATTGTCCAACCAAGCAATGACACGTTTATCGACTCGTGCAATTAAACAATCAAAGGACAAACGCACGATCGATTAACAAATCATCCATCATCTATTATCCACAATAACTAGTACGACATAATCGATCGACGACCAGGTTAATATTTCTTGCCAAATCGTGCCCTTAATCGTTGTTCGTTAAATTGCAATCAACGTAATCGA
>NW_025220757.1:0-226 GCF_014066325.1 Apis laboriosa | reverse complement strand
ATGGCTAACTTTATATTTTCTAAAACAACTAACTAGTAAAGACAAAAATTGCTTATTGAAATACATAAAATGTATTTATATTATTATTTAATATATTAAGTATTTAATATATTAAGTATTAAGTATTAAGTATTAAGTATTAAGTATATAAGTATTTAATATATTAAGTATTTAATATAATTTTATGTTTGGATGTAATGTATTTCAAATATTAAATATATGTGAA
>NW_025220756.1:0-178300 GCF_014066325.1 Apis laboriosa | reverse complement strand
GATATTCAAGTAAATTTATTCATTCTTTAACTTATAAGTTTTTTGCTATATATCGCTTAATACTTTTTTACAGAGAGTGCCATGATACGTCAACTGGTTATTAAAAAGATATACTTCTTTGTAAGATAACAATATTCGCTTGTGTAAATGCTTTACGCTTCGTTATATGAAGAAACAACTAAATAAATTTTGTTTAAATTCGAATATGTATATCCTCTTAATCTATTAACTTACCATTTGCTTTAATTATTTCACGTTGGTAGTAGTGTAATAGATTATTAGAAAGAACGATCGCCACTCACGAAACTGTTTTTCATTTGTCGTGAGTCCAAGTTCCGCGTTCTGCGTTTAATTCCAGTGTTTAAATTTGCATTTAACGAACGAACGTCTGTATTCCTTCGATATTACCAAAGGGAAAACAGAAATGGACGCGAAGAAATGAAACTGAAATTACGTCTAAGAAATTGCGTTCGTGCCTTGCTGCGTACACCAATAATTTCCTCGATCGAAATGTTCTCTGGGAAGCAAGCTTTCGAGTAAAATTATCGCCGCTCTCATATCGATTTCCAACGGTGGATTGTTCCGTACAGCGCTCCAATCCGTTTCCCGGTCACGCACCGCATTCGCTTATATCACAAACGTTGCATACATCGTTGCATGTACTGCAATGCGTGCGAATTGGCTCCTTGTTGCACGCGTTGTTATTGTGATGTCATGCTCGTGTCATGCACGTTCCCGGATAAAGAAATCGGATACGCGAATACTAACTTGCACTGACGTTAAACAAATATGCTATCTCTGATTTATTGTCGTTATTGTCAGATTAGACTTAGATAAATTTCAAAGCAATTTCACTTAACAGACAACCTAAGATGCTTTATAGGTTATGTTCGACGAAACAGATACAGCATAGATATAAAACGTTGATGATAGGAAAGATTATAAAAAGTATTAGATGAAAAATTATATTTAGAAAACTTTTAGAAGGATCTATTGGAAAGGAAATAGGTAACAGGCTATACATGAATAAGCAATAATTATTTTTCAAAAAAATTTATTTCAAAGAAATAAAGATACAAAAATATAATGAAGTTCACAAACAATTGTTCGTTTCTTATATATATTAATAAATGTATTAATAAATGTATACATTCCATTTCGAGAATTAAGTTATTTATTCCTATGGTATAACTTAACTTAGTTTATTTTGATTAACAATTACATTTATCATAAAACAATACTTTATTGACCGATTCAATTTTTACTAGATTGTCGATCAATTTATTGAATAAATATCTCTGTGCATCAAATGTTTTGGGGAAAAATCTATTAATTCGAGAAAGAAAAACCGGAAAAATTATCGCTCGCATTATGATGGCCTATAACGAAGGAAGGCAGACACGGCAGGCAAGCGACAAATTCGAAAAGCAAACATTTCCATTCCCTGATAGAGGGCCGTTAATAACGCTGCGAATGATATTTTGCTTTCTATACCTCCTCCAATCGAAATTACAGCCTTCGTCCATCCCATTCGATTCGCTCGGTAAACCTCATCATATTGCTATTCATCCTCTTGTTTCGCGATCTCTCTGTTTGCCCTACTAGGCGTTGTTTACCGAAATCATTACAGCCGATTTCGGATTGAATCCTTGATCGAACAAACGGTGGCAAACGGTGAATGTTAATTACCCTAGATCGCTAAACATTCGTCTAATAGTCTACCACTTTATATAGTGTATCCATTTCTACAACATCACTAGTGGATTAATTATACTTGGAAATGAATAGTGGTTGCAAAACTCACCAGATCGCTCTGCTTCATTTTTTGAACCTAAAGAAATGTCGTTATGCAAGCTCTTTAAGCATCAAATAAGAAGGGACCTTCTTATAGCCTCGTAAAATCAATGAATGCTTGCACGAATATTACAATCAAAAAAAATTGTAGACACTTTGAATGTCAACTAAACATAAAATTTCTTCTTTTTATCCATTCTAAATAATAAAATGAAACAAAATAAATATGTAATTATCATAACAAGACATTGTTAATATTCGCAAAATTATCATTATCAATAATTAATCAATAATAAATAAGATATAAAAAAAATACTTACGATCCAATCGGAATTGCCATGATATCAAAAAAATGAAATAGACTCTTTTCAATCCCATGGTATATGATATTCGAATGGCCAGAACGATAGAATAACATTTCTCTAGAGTTGATCAAATTGAACGGAGCAATCGTGGAAAATCCTCTCGTTATCCCAAAAGACAGACAACCCTTTTGATCGATCCTTTAACGACCATTTATCGAATAACGAGCTCGCCCTTCTTTGTGACCCTGTTGCGGATCGGCTTGTGACTCGTGTGCCATTTCCCCCGCGCACGCATCTACCAGCCGTCACACGCGTCACAATACGAAGGGCCTCTCCTCCCTCCCTCCTTGTCGAATCAGTTTGCGCGGCCCGTCCGCTGTTTGCCGAAATGATCAAGCGGTGAAAGCACTGGCTGGTTTCTGGCTGTCGGATCAAGCCCTCGACCGAACGGTGAAAGGTAGCGCGTTAATTAAGTACAACAGCACTGAAGCGGCTGTTTCCAGTGTAAACCTTGACGAACAAAGGATGAACTGGTTTGGAAGGGAAGCGAGAGAGAGAAAGAGGGAGAGGAAGAGAGGGGAGGTTTAAAAGAGGGTCACCGACCGTCCCTGGACTTCGAATTTCCTCGATCGATCGATTATCACGGGTGTCNTCATCCTTTCCAATCTGCGCGAATTGATTGCTAAAGTAGCTGGAAGGAAACCGGGTAGACGTATTGACGCGGAAAGTATACTCCGTGGAGCTCGAATGCTCGGTGTTCAGATTCGAGCATTCCATCTTGGAGGAAGGATTAAGTCGTTTCCAGGTGAATGCGTATCGGGATGTGGTGTGTGGTTTATCTTATTAAGTTAATTTTATTAACTCCTCGATCTTGAGCGCAATTCGAAGATTGGGAAAAGTAAGTCGTTCCTTTTTTGTCATTCAGATTTTTCTAATAAGTTTCTACGACAGGATGATTGCCAATTAGAATGTCTTTCAGAAGAACTAAATGCTGAAACATTGTATTTATTATTACGTTTATATACTGATTAATTGAATATATTAAATTTTGTATCATTTATATAGCGTAAAATATGAAAATGAAGTATAGAATAAAAAGAGAATTTTACTGAATTTTTTTGTACATAGTATCGTATATTTATATAATATCGTATTATTCAAGTGTGAAAAATTTTTCACATTTTTTAAAGATTCTTTATATATTCTTTCGTGTGTTCTTGTATCAGTATATTAAATTATTTACCTAAATCACGCAGTGATGCCTATCCAATATTCCCACATTCGGAATCGTAACAGTTTTTTGCACGAGTTCTTCGTGATTGCATCTAAGAGCTGGTGGATATCGTGATCGTCCCTTTTTCGAACTGTTTCCGCCTCGTTTTTCCAAGCGGTATGACTACGATTCAGGCTGGATTCAACGTTTCCCTGATAAATCGAACCAGCGTTTACCGATTTCTTCCCGATTGCTGAAATCGCACATCCCGAGAGAAGTGATTCGATGTTAGTTGCTCGAAGTCGAGGAAATGATTGTACTAGACGTTTGGGGGAGGTGGAGTGATCGCTTCATTTGCCACGAATGGCGTGACGAATTTTTATCGACCGGATACCTCGAGAAGAAAGAACATGAAACGAAACTAACCGAATTTCTATTTACGATTTGAACACGCGTATCTTCTTACGAACTTGCTTGTGAAAATAGAAATTTTAAATTCCTTTTTTCTTCTTTACATTTTAACGAAAATAACTCTCGAGATAAAATCAACTTCCCGAGTACGAGTATCTTTTTAATTTTCCCCCGTGGAAGATCACAGAACGGAATAAGACAAAAAATTTGTGCGGATTAAAATGAAGAAAAATTGAATTTTTTTAACTATGATAAAAGTATGCTTGCCGATCTTGATTACGCTTACGTAATTATCATCTGCACACATCCGCTAAATATTTGACCGGTAATGGAACGCCGTGCGTGTTTGTGTACGTTAACCAGTTTGCGTAACCGAGGAAAATTAGATTAGAAGGAAACTCGAAATATTTCCCTAATTGCCAGACGTACGTGGCTCTTCACCCGGCGTATTCGTAATCAAAGGCGTATCCCCGATTCGTGTCTGACAGAGCATAAGGGGCCGTGCTACTCGTATAAGAGGCTTCCACCTTAGAGAGAAGTTTCGTATTGACGATAAACACTGGCTATTAAAGCTGGCATCGATCGATACGCCTCCTTTAAGCCCCTTTTCGTTCGAGTCCCTGCCTTTGAATTACCTTATTTTCTGCTCTAGTAACTCGAACCGTATCGAAAGTAGTGTCAAATCACGTTCATTTGTATCGCGAAATTTCAACAACTTCCGATCATCACGATACAGATTGATTCTCCATATACTCTCGATTATCGATTTCTTTTCGAGCTTCCTTCATCCTTTCGATCATTTTTTCATTTTTTGCGAGGCGAATAATGGAAAACATGTTAAAGCAACGTTTGCATTCCTGCTTTCATGAAATCATCCGTGAAATTATATCTGTCATTCTTCGCGATGTTCGTCTATTTTCAGAGAAAAAAATCGACTCGTTTTGATTTTGAAGAAAAGTGTCTCCAAAAAAGATAGATAGATAGATAGATAGATAGATAGAGAGAGAGAGAGAGAGAGAGAGAGATGCAAATTAAAGGGTTTGACAGAACGGAGATGTCGATATTGTTCAGGAATATTTTCACGGAGATACGCTTTTAGAGGTTAATATCGGCCAAAGAGAAACCACTTTACCTCCTTCTTCTCCCATTCTGCTTCTTTTTAGCTTGGTTGAAAATCGCTCGAGACGAGACAAAAAATTTTAGAACTGCCATGCATCATCGAACGAGAGGTATTCGGTAAAAATCGGTCTACACACGGGTTAAAAGGAACTTTTAGCGACAGGAAGTATCGTCGAGAGAACTGTTCGAAGAAAAGTCGAATTTAAAGTAGGCTACTAGTATCGAAATATACGCGAGTAATGCATTGATACCGATCCATCCGATTTGTACGTTTAGAAGTAAATTTCTAACGAATCTTTGTATTTCAGAAACACAGTGAGAATATTTTTATAGAAATTATTCTCATTTGGTTTTTAATTTTTCTCAATCTTTTTGATTTAAATTTAATTTCAAAATCGACTAATGCAAAAATTCTTTCTGGAGATTTTTAAGGATATTTTTGTAATTTTTAAAATTTTACACACGCGTTTCTTCCAATTACTTGTATCGTAAAAAGATTTTCGTAGAATTCTCGAAGCAAGATCAGGCAGTAAAACGTGTATATAAGCTTGGAAAAAAATTTGCTACAATGTCGAAATTCTACCGATTCGCACGTTCACGCTCGAAAGAAAGTGTGGTAAGAGGATACGTGAGCGAAATGATTTGGGCTTAGAGAAATTTCCGATTGGCCAACCTCGTTCTTTGGTCTTGGAATCCAATTAGAAACTTCTAAGAAAAATAAGCTTTCGTGGATGGTAGAAAAAAGCAGGATAATCAATCTTCTCGAAGTTTTCGAAACTGTTTTTTGCAAGCCGTTGCAGTAAAATGAAAATTAAAATGAAAGAAATTCTCCGATTCGTTATACAAACTCTCTCTCTCTCTCTCCCTTTTCCTTCTTCAAATTAATATAAATCACTTTCCAATCGATACGAAACAAAAAGAAACAAAAAAGAAAAACTAAACTTCAATACAATATACAATCACACAAATTAATGTATCTCATACATCCATTCTCATCTCATCGTTACGTTTTCGTCGTACGAATAAACAAAATTCTCATTCGATTAAAAAAAATTTCGCCCCAGAGATTCGCGAACAGAGAGACAAATTAGGACAAGAAACGCGGACGCAAAAAAGGACCCATATGTTCATCTCTCTCATTTATCTCTCGAGGTATGGCTGCAAATTCCGCCACGCCTATTTCCCTCTAACCTTTTTAATCCCTTTGACCCCCTCTCTTCCCCCTCCTCCCCCGCGAATTGTTCGTGATTCCCGCGAAATTGTTCGGCAAACGCCGCCCCGTTTCCCTCTATTAGAAACGGTTTGCCAAGGTAATCACGGATTGCCGCGGACGTACACCATTTACTACCTCCTGTGCACGCACGGTTACGGTTCTTATTCGTGTTTAGCTAAGCGAGCCACGGGACCCCGCGCGATATTTCAGCGCTCGATAAGGATAATGGTAGATCCTTGCGGTGAATTAAAGGAGGACTTGCAGGGTCGACGCGCATTAACGTAGTAATTTACGAATACTTGCGAATAATCGTGGGTTATCCTCGGGCATACGTTCTTGGATTCGTTTTGCGGATCATTCTTCACGTCCCTTACGTTCGATGTTATTATTGCGACATTCTATAATTTTGTCGTAGATTTTCATTTATTATTGCAAAATGTACTATCAAGGACTATTTTGATTTTAATGAAAATTTGTGCGTGTGTATATATTAGATTTGTTTTTTGTATGTTTTATTGTGATTGATCTTTGAAAATATCTTTTCACAACGAGGCAATAAAAGTATTTGAATATTTTATAATTTAAAACGTTGCTGTATTTGTTTAACATTATGAAGTTACGTTTAAAAAGAGGAAAAGAATATTGAAAATTCGAGAATCGATTCCGTTTCTCGTAAAGTGATATTCTAGATGAAAAAATTGTTCCACGTGTAATCTATTATGATTTGCATATTCGTAATGTTTCGTTTAAATAGAATTATTAGTTTTGATGAATTTATTAGTTGAACTTGCATAAAGAAGATTTATGTGACTGACTGATTGTGATATTGATGTAAATATCTCGCAGAGTCATCAGTAATATTATCGTGTTTCTTAAATTTTTTTAATTTCACGTATATATTTTATGGAATTCAGTAGATTCATTCACAAAAATTAATTTCATTAAAGTACGAAACTAAATATTATTAAATGTATAAATATTTGCTGATTGAATTTAAAAAATTTTAGATTAATTAATAACTTTTATTTTGCAATCTTTAAAAATTCTTAAAATTTAAATGATAATTATTTATAAAATAGTTAACCTCTCTAATTATTTTTAGGATCATTGCACTTTTGCACGTAAAATTAAAATTGAACAAATTTCCCGATTAACTGATAAATTGACATTGATAAGTATATTTGAATATTCGATTCATCATATTTCTCTTTCAAATATACGTTTCGCCGTATACACTTTTTGTAATATTTTTCAAGAGAACGAAAGAAAGAAAAAAAGATAATTCATTAATTCATACCCGCAGTTAAAATTGCATATCGCATGCAATAAAACTTAACGATTCTCTACATTTAAACTACCAATTATCGTTTCTCGCGTTATTAAAAGTAATTCACAATTCTCGTAAAAGTAGAATCTAAACGCGCTTACCGATATCACCCACCAACAGCCACCACGTTTAAACCGCTACACGTGTAAGCGGCCATGCTACCGGAAGTACCACAGCATTACGAGCAAATAGCGAGGAAATTGAAGATAAAATCAGCAAATATACCTTCGAGAACGATCTCTTTATCTCGTCGTGGTTTAAAACGCGTTCGGCTCGAGGCATCGATACTGGAATCGTGAAAGAATGCACGTTTTTTTTATGTGATATCGATATCTTCCAATGACCTTAAAAATTATAAATATTCGCCCGTGACATCCACGATTCGACGAGATAAGATCGTGAGATTTTATCCTCTATCTTATCCTCTCGAATTTCGTTTTTAATTACTCGACAAAATTATGCAAGTGCAAGTGTGCGTATATAGTATAATTATAATAAACCGGAAAATTATGTTTCCCTTAAATGTCACTGCACGTATTCGCGACAGTCGATTGTTTCGACTAATTTGTATCTTGGCGTGGCTTAATTGATCGAGAGCTCTTAATTGAAACTGGGGACCATAGAAGTTCCGCTGGAATAATCCAAACAGGCAAGCCTCTTTGAAGCGGGATTAGATTGCACGGAGGGTGTCTTGGTTTGAATTTCTCCGTTAAGGGAGGGAAACTGGCGTGACACGCGTGGTGGTAATAGTTTCAGTGTTATCGATTACGTTTGTTTGTTGTATGGGAGCTCGTTCAATTAGTAATACAATTTGCAATTAATGAACAGGGGGAAAGATTAATTGCGATCCACAGAGGGGGGTGTATGGGATAAATTATATGGAAAAAGATTATTATACGCATTAGAATTGTATTTAACGAGTTTCGAAATTGATCGTAAAAGTAAATGCAATTATTTACTCTTCTATGCAAATCCAAGTGGAAAAAAAAATTATTTTCCAATTTGTTTCCGCAGAAATCAATTTAACAATTTATCTACACCTCTCTGTTGATGTTTCAACGAACGATATATCATGAAACAATTTGAATTTATCCTTTTCAAAAATCTTTTTAATTCCTTTAACACTCAAACCTATATTCCAAATTCGTATTCCACGTCATATTCGCGCATCGAAGAACAGGAGGAAGAGCATTCGATCATCCCCCCCCTATAGAAATCAAACAACGTCACTCGATTTCAATACATTTCGTAATGTCGCTCGTTTCCACGAGGATTCCCTTTTAACACTCGAAAATCATCGTGCATCGTTGATCGAGCGGTAACAAGCTCGATTGAAGCTTCCTTTAACGCCCGTTGTTAACGATCAACGTTGTTGCGTCATCGATAACCCGGATATCATATGCGCGAGACCGTGACTCGGCTCATTATCGAATTATGTTAATTAAGAACGAGCCGGGCCCCATTTGTGGCGGCTCGTATTAAGGGGAGGGAAGGGGGCGAGAGGAGGGGAGTTCCAGGAGACGTATTCATTATCCATGTGGACCATCGATTTCCCCGGATTTCCCCCGGGATCCGCGACTTTGCTCGTTTGCTCTGGCATACCTCGGACGACCTGGGGTTAACAGCGCGAGTTTAAAAGTGATTTATCTCTGATTTATGGGGGGGAAGAAGCTAGCCAACCCCCGGAAAGCCGAAAGTTTCTCGGCTCCTCGGCGGCCAGCCGGAAAGAATTATCGGTGGGGGAACAATGGACAGTTGGTGATATCGTTTACACGTCGAATCCATTGGCCGTTTGTTCCGCGAGCGGATCACAGGAAAGGAGGAAGGGAAAAAATCTCGCGTGTTGAAGCTTCCTTGGTTGGACGTGGATTAGTGTGGATAAAGACGATTGAAAGAGGATCTTTAAATCTTGGAAGGAATAGGAGCATTCGTGCTTATCTTCGAACTTTGATGTAATCTTGCTTACTGCGATTTTCTTGGGATGTGAGAAATTAGATGGTGATAAAATTAATAATTTTGTAAGGATGATAAGGAAATCGTATCGAAAGTTTCTTTTATTGCTTCTTCGTAAGATAGTTTGCAATAAAGAAATCTTTTCTTCCAGAATTGTTATATATATATCACAAAAGAAGGGAATTGTAATCATGCAAATGATGCTTCTATTTTCATGTGATAGAAGAAAATTTGTAATCTATTCGTAGCATTTAGGACAATGCAGAAATTATAAATGATCCATATTTTTTCTTAGAAATATACATATGTTTAAGATAGATGAGTGAGATGAGGTGGTAATAAAAGATTGGAGTAAAAAGAAAGATATCTTGCAAACCGGAAGTCGAAATGAATAAAAAACTATTTTAAATGATTTTAATATGATTTCTAATAATCTTTAATTTATTGGCAGAAAATCGTTATCTTCTGAGTTATAGAGATTTAAAGTTTTCCTAATTTTAATAGCGTTTAATCGAGCTTTGAGGTAATGCATTAAATTTGAGGATTATTGTGATTTATCTCTGCTCGAACTATTATCCGTGGATATTGTTATTTTTAATCATTAATCATTAATCATTAATCATGTAGAAAGTTGAAAATGCAATTCTTTTATTTTGATTGAAGAATCACTTCTGAAACATTGAAATATTTATTTTCTATTTTCTCCATATTTTTCGAGGTATTTTCCTGACAATGAGAAGATTAAAATTTATCGTATTATTATATCAAAGTGATTGTGTAGTGCATTATGTTTGATTTTAATGAAATCATGTTTACAACTTTTTAAAACTAATCCCATGTCAATTTAATAATTGCATTTTCATTCGTTTCATTATATATATTGTCGTAATCTATTTTAATTTATAAATATCAGCAAAATAATATCAATATACGTACGAATAATAATTAATACATTCTCAAATAAAGTTTACAAACATATAGTTTTCGTGAAAGTAACCGATAATAATATTGACTTGAACAAGCAATCTCATCTTATTTACAAATTATTAAATCTGCTTTGGCATGCTTATACAAATCGTATAAAAAGATCATCATCATTTACAAATAACAAGAATAAATAATAATATTCCAATATACAGAATCTTTCCGAATCATCGACAAAATTTTCCAATAAAAAATTTAAAAGTTATATAAAATTTATTTATTTTAGCATAATCAAATAATCAATTCGAGATAACTTGTTTACATATTACGTATCTTTTCACTGCTTATATTTAAAGTTTTTAAAAAAAGATTATCGCATCTTCGACTTCGATTACTTCCTTTCAATCGAAAAATCACGTCGCTTCTGGTCTGGTCTGGACAATTTGCCTTATTTATACTCGACGTACATCTGCAGACACACGTTGCATAATTAATCGAGAAACACGTTGCACCTAAAAATTTCTTTCTTTCTTCTTTCTCTCGCAAGATCGCGAGATCTTGTGGTGAAATATTCATGTTGACGGAATCAGAGACCGTTGACGTAATCCGTGCACGATTCGCGCCTCGCGTCGATTCAAAAGCGGAAGAGGGTAACCTCGTTTCGCGTGGACGAAAAGTTTCTTCTTTTCGCCCCCGCGTCACTCGTCTCCACCTTTTGAATTGACATCAGGACACCGGGTGAAATATGTTGTCCCATTCCTAGAAAGAATTTCTGCTCGAGGAGACGTGCACCTGTTTAAACAAAGTTGGCTTCCTCGAATTTACAATCGACAACTGACTGCTCTACTTTGCGAACCGATTTATATCCCGTTTGATATCCCGTTCATGTCTAGTTTTCAATATCTGATCATAGTTTTCGATCAATGCTTTTTATTTCAGATTAACACGCTTGGATTAAATTCTATCTTGTGATCGTGAAATAGTAATTTATTAATTTCGAATACTTTCGTGTATTGATCAGTCAAAATAAAATTATTGTAAAAAAAAGGGAAGATATTCAGAACCGATATTTTCGTAAGATACAATAGAATTTGCGATAAATAATTTTTAAAATTAGATATCAAAGATCTATTCTGATATTTCGAAGACATTATTGTAAACTAAGAAATAATTAGAAATGTATACGAATTTTATAGGAATTGTTTTCTTTTACAATTTTTATTTTTTTATTTTCGAATATTTTCTTATTATAATTAAATTTAATATCGCTTTAACTATTTAATCAATCTCGAAAAATGATACATAAGAAATGGAGAAAAGTTTAGTGAAAAATAAATTAATTATAAAAATAGAAGTTTGAATAAAGAGTTAATAATAGCAATAAATAGAAAATAATCAAAACTGTGGATAATCAATCAGAGATTCTACTGCAATGTGTACTAGTTCGTGGTATAAAGTAAATATTTGAACGTCTGTTTGCTTTTTTTTTCCGATGGTTTTTCATTTCTATAAATTAATACGATGAACTTCCATTTAAAAATATTTTATTCACAGACTGGATGGATTTCTGTGAAAACGCATATTTCCCATATTACATATGTTATGCATACTTTACACAAATGAATTTAAATAAATGATTCATATGTTTCGTCTGATATCAGTTTTATCTCGAATAATGTATAAATCATGAATTGAGATATTATGAAACAGTAGAATTTCTATAATCCGTATATTAAAGGCTTGAGCAATACAGGATTATCAGACTGATGTATACTCGATTATTGGATACCATATTTTCAATACCATAAAAACTTGAAAAATAATATGAAAACACGATGTAAATAATGTGTCCATAAAATAATAAGAAATAGAAGAAACCTAATAATATTATTGATTATTCAAATAAAAATTCCTAGAAGATAGATACACGTTTTAATCATAGAAACATTTCATCGATTCATCTCGATAAATCTCTCCCACAAGAAAAATAGAAAGTACGAATATATACATAAATATTTGTTTAATCGTTCCAGATGGAGAAAACTATTTGGTAACCATTTTCGTTGGTATTCAAAGCTGTCTTAGGGAGATAATTGTCGAAATTACACGGTTCGTTCGCGCAGAAACCTAGCAATCCCCTCCCCGCCCGCCCATCGAGCCACGCAGACAGAAGTTGCGAATCCTGGTGAACGCTTTTAACAGCAACCGGAAGCGCCGAGGCATCAGCTGTCTGAAGTTTCAGGCTCACAAGTGCTCGCAGCCTTGATTGCACGATTCATAACACCTCCTGAACATCCTCCTGTTCACTCGTCTTTCTATTTTCCGCTTCCGTATATCATCCATTTCTCCAGCAGTTGCACACGCGCCATGCTGTTTTACGGCAAACCTTTCTGCCGTGGTGGATCGCGCTCGTTACTCGGTGAAAAAGTGGAATTTACGCGGCCGGAGGATGACCGCGGAAGGCATTAGACTCCGTCACTTTCTATAGAAAATGACGAGAAAAGCTATTTTTCCCGGGAACCGCTAACTCATCCGTAACGACACTTTCGACAAATTCGCTGTTTCCCTGAATTGCTTCGGGTTAGGAGGTTTTTCCCATCGTTTCGAGACAAAATAACCGCGAAAACGGTTCGGATCGACGTGATTCGAATAACCGTGGAATTTTTACAGCTTCTTTAGTTAGAAAGAAGAAGCTTTCAGGCCGTTCGTAAATCCTCGTAAATCCTACAAATACGTTTGCTGTCGTTACTATATCTGCTTGGCTACTTGGTTAATGCGTATGACGCTTTATTGGGAATATCGAGATCTTACTGGTTCAGCAATGGAATGCTTTTAGCTCGAGTGTCCTATTTTGGAGGAAGTAAGTAGTCATGTGATGAGTTATTGTTTATTTGATGTGTATATGATTTTAATCTTTGACTTTTGAAATATCTATTTTATATTAAAAGTTGATAATTTTGAGCTTTGAAGATTTTCGTTTTGGAATTGCACAAAAGTATATTAAATAGAATGTATCATGTTTGAAGTAGACTTGATTTCAGTTCGAATTAACTTAGATTTGGATATTTATGTTAGGTTAATCTAAAGCAAAGTAAAAGCAGATCTAAAGCCAATAATCTGAATCTACATTACTCGATTGATTAAATAAACAGTAATTATTTGATCGCATCTTCTTCTTAACGAATAATATTGTACGATAATAAATAAAAATACAATTATCGTACAATATTAAGTTATAAAAGTTATTTATTAAAAATATTGACTGAAATATAATCTAAATATCGTGTGAAATCAATCAACTTTCGACTCTATGTTTAAACGAAATAACATTATCTCGAGATTCCAATTCGAAGCAGCGTGACTAGCAAAAGTAATACCGTTCGATTAAAGTGATCTCGATCAAGATGAAAGGCTTCAATTTCGTTCGAGAACGCGATCAAAGCGATTCCCATAAGGTTAAAAGTCGTTATCATCTTTCTTATTCGACTCGATATCGCTCCTTAAAACTCGCTTTATCTCGAAGGGGCCTCGATGGGTGGAAGGTCAAAGGTGCCACTATCTAGGAGGGCGTTAGCCGACGAGCGCGTTAGTCGGCATAATTCAAACCGGTGGTATCACGCTGGTATGTAAAACGCTGAGTTGTTGCCCAGATAACAATTTCCACTCGATAACGTACGCCCACGTTTCGCCTGGATATGTATGAACAAAGTTTTAAGAGGGCAATTCACGCTTGGACGTCATGGGAAATTGATTCTGCTCGATGACGATTAAGATTAGCAATCTCCTGATACACGTTCGAGGGTTGTATATTCAACAGGCTACTAATTGGAGTCATTAATTAACCGTGCCGCGAACTGATATTATCCGGCATGTGACTATTTTAATGAATCACGGTTAATTTATTTCTATACTGGATTTCTATGCTCCGAGAGCTTGGTAATTTATGGTAATTCGAGGGAATAATTTGTGATTCGAGTCGAAAGATAAATTTTGGGATTGTACGCGTTTACGAGAAATTTATTTCTCGATAAAATTTCTCTTTTTATTTTTCTCTCGTTCCCTATAATCTTTCCCTTTATTTTTCAATCTATCGTCAGTCGTGGTTTTCTTTTCGTGAGTTATGAGAGGCAATGTATGCGTGATTTTTAATTTTTAAAATTCTGAAATTTCGGAAAATTTTAAAAGAATATTATCACAGTTAATTATGGATTTTGATTAAATTGATTGTGATGGTAATTACCTTAATGAATAATATTTTTCGGGAAAAGCGTATAAATATTTGTCCAAACTTTGTTGAAAATTCTTAAATTCCACAATTATGCACTTTGTTAGAAAAGTTTTGAAAGCATTCCACCTGAAACAAAAGAGATTATTATACGAACAAGTTTTGAAACAGAAATTTATACGGTGTTACGAAAGCGATTCAAATGTTACCGATAACGAAGTTAGTGAAATGGTCTCCACGAACATCACTTTGTTCCAAAACTGCAGATTAATTACATTTGTTCGTTCATCATCGATTACATCGCACATTTTTCACGTATTAAAAATTTTTATGAAATGAATTTTTCCTCAAAACAAATCATCTTTGATTTGAAATTGTTAATAAAATATTTTATCTACTTTCCATAACGTTATTCTATTACCTATATATATATAATATTAGAATTAATTATTACATAGAATAAGTATATCATAACAAAATTTTATGTATACAATTAAAAAAAAGACTTTTGAAGTCATCAATTAAAAGTTCAAACAAATACAGAAATCGATATGCAAAAATATTGCTTGAAACTTCATTATTAAGTTATAATTGATGACAACAAGACAACTTTAAATTATTTATAATTCAATAAATAAACCTCAACCACATCCAAAAATATTTCACGAATATTTAAATCTTACACAAATTTTCAAAATATGTATATAGCGATCGATATGGCTACGATTCTCAATTGATCCCAACGTTTTTTCAATTTTAAAATTTAAAAAAAAAATCCTCCAATGCTTTGGCAAGTATCATCGATACTTTTGCAAACTGGCCAAGCGGTTCAACTTAAAGCACCGGAAGTCTAAGCGGCGAGCGTCTGAAACGGCACACTAGTTGCCCACGGAAAGAAACTTCATAGAAACCCGTCTTGACTGGGGTTGGGAAAATGGTTTTATGCAAGTTGCAAGAAAAGAGGCCTGCCAACTCTACTTGGAGAGAAGGGAAAGGGCTTTGCCACTAGCTCTCCACGTTCCTTCACCGGTTCTCACGTTTCTTTTCCTTTTTTCCTCCCTTCCTCATCGTTTTCGCCGACCTTATTTCCCAACCGTTTCGAGGCGTAACTTTACTCTTCATCGAGAATTCTGCGATGCTCGTGATTAAGTAATATTCCAATATATAAGAGCGTACGTTTTATTTTTCGTCGTATGTTTCTTTCATAAATTATCGAAGTTTCGAACGATGTGGGTTGGATACACGTTTCCTGCAAAATATTTTAGTATGAATATATATTATCTAATAATTTTCATGATGTTATTAGTAGTACAATATAATTAAAATTCTTTGCATCTCATCTATCAATAAGATATAAAATGGTATAGGTTATCTATTAAAATATCTTATTTCTAATTCGATTGATTCTAACAAATTGATAAGATATTACACAAAATTTTATTTAAATTTCCATATATAATAATTAAAATACATCTATTTATACTCAAAATTTATAACGATCAATTCTTCCATCTCTCTATCATAATTTTCCACTTCCATTAAAGCCAATCCCATTAACCCCTCTGTCGAGATCCACCATTCGACGATATCTCAACAATTATCATCCCCACAACCGTTCAAGCGTTACACCCTCTTCGATTTATAAATCTGAACTTATAAATCGGCGAACGTGCCGATCTGCAGGGATATCGCTTCGATACGACGTCTGCCGTCTCATCACGCGACATTGTTACATCCGGAAGAGGTATCGACGGAATTGCGTATCGAACGGAAATCCCTTTGTCGGCGAGGCCGTCCATGTTTTGTTCCATAAAAGTTGCCAAGCCAGTGACCGCGAGCTTTCCCCCTCCGGAGAGAGGTTTAAGAAGGTTGTACGAAGAGGAAGGACGATAATTGGCGACAAATAGAGAAAATAGCGATGGGCTACCTCGACGGTGGTCATCCTTGTGACCCGTTAAAGCGGTTTGACGTTTCATTAGGGGACATTGGCCGACTACCGAACTTTCCAAGGAACAAAGAGACGGTGTTGACTCGGCTTTAGGGGGAGACTTTAGGGGTATTAGTTACGTTTTACCGAGTGAAAACGAGGCGAGTGTTGCCATCTCGATCGAAAATAATATTTGTCGAGATTTTGCATCGTTCTTGGTATTGTTGATGAGTTATTGGTGAAAAGAATAGAATTTGTTCGTAATGTCATGATGGTATGAAAGGAGATCAAATTTGACAGGGGCTCGTTATTGATCGATTCAATTCCAATGTCGACTAATTGTGGGCTTCATTGTTGCAGAAATAAATGCTGCATTAGTCGTATATTATTTTATTTACAAATGATTCTTCGAAACGTGTTTAAAGCTGCGAAAATTTGTTATAAATTTAAAACAAGAATCTATCGTTTTTAAAACGATACGGAAAATTGTTTAAAAATAATATTAAGAATAACTTTTTTCCAATAATTATAAAATTGTGAAGAGAAAAAAATCAAGATTAATCAAAAGTTCAAGAATACAATACGTTATCGAGAATTCGTAAAAATTATTTCCTCATAATGTTGGCAGCATCACGATGAATTAGCGCGATGGAATAGCGCAATGCTTCTTAAAACCTGACATTTTTGTCGACAATAATATTCCGCGGGAAGATTTATGCTCATCACGAAAATGAAATCTTTCTCTGAATGGGACGAATCTATCTAACGAAATATCCTTGGTAGTTATAGTCAGAAATCTGGTTATTATGAGAAAGATTTAATTCGATGTTATAAGATTCTTGGAATCTGACAGTTGAAGAACTTACAGGTGACAAGTTTGTAGGAAAAGCTTGGTCGAAATTATTCTGTGTAATAATATGTATTAGTTATATATTAGTTATTATGAAAGATTTATAAATTAGAATGGTATTAAGTTATTTCTCGTATCAGAAGACAATAGAAGAGTTTCTTTACGTAGATTTTTTTCTAAATACAATTAATAATTTAATTGGAATTAACTTAGCCATTACTACATAAATATTATATATCTTATACTTTTAATATTTTCGAGGAAAAAAAGTTTAATGATTTAGGGACATACAATAAATAATAACATTTTTAATAAATTTAAGGATAGATATAATTATGATTTTCATATGTTGCATAAAGAAGAATTGTAAAACTGTTAATAATAAAAACTCAATATCACAAGTTGTAGATATAATCAGAAAAATGTTTGAAAATCTACTTAAGATTTTTTATTATATGTATTAAATCTAAAACATTATTATATTCATTAGATATTACATAATATTAACATCTTTTAATGCTCAAATAACTTTTAAATTATAATATATAAAGAAAAAAAAATTCGCACAAACAAAAAGGATAGATTTCCAGATTTACACGCGTTAAAACTTGAACATTACAATTCCCCCAATTAATAAAACACAGGAATGGGCAGAAATCGCGGCATACGTTCCTCTTTTAAAATTTTCCATTCCATTACCGTCCTGTGTTGGCAGAGCGTGAGTGTCACGGAATTCAAACGAGGTTAAGTGCCTCGTTGTCACAATGTAGAGTAAAATGGGGGCAGACGTGGAAACGTGAAAGTAGACGATATTGTCACGTTCCAAACCGCCGCGTTATAAACGCTTTAACGTCCTTAATAAGCCTGTTGTAGCAGTGAGGATTATTGGCCTCGGTTGTTCCCTAGCCGCCATCATCTCCTTCGCCTTTTCGGTTCTCCCGGGTTTTCGCGGGCGAAATTCGGGGGCGGGTAACGATGTCGTTACCCGGGGATACAGTGGAGAATGGAGTTGGCAGCTTGTAAGAAGATGAAGGTTTAATATAGACCGCTGTAATATTAAAGGAGCGGATTGGCCGCAACGCGTAACCGCGAATCACGCGACATCACCGTTGCTTTTGTGTATTATGTGCCGCTGTGTGATGTGGCAATACCTCCTCTTTTAGGAAAATGCGCCCCTTAAAACCCGTTTACACCGGTGAAAGTTTTTCCGTTTATACTCTGCAAGAGTTCGAGGAATGTTATGAATTTTATGTATGGATATACCCTGTTATACCTCTCATCCAGAAATTTTTCTGAAAAATTATGTCCAATTATTCCCGTAATAAACTATGATATGATAAGTAAACGACTGAACTTTTTTTACCGCGATTTCAAAGTTTTATCAGAGAGAATTTTTTCTTTTATCACTTGAAGATTAATGTACTTTCAAATATTTGATGATAATAATCTATTAATTTTTGTTAACTAATAGCTTCTCGTAATAGGTATTTAATTATGTCAATAATTGTTTTATAAGTTGATTTGAAATTTAAAAAAAAACATATTTTTATAGTATCATACTTTTATCTTGTAAAATATCAACTATATAAATTTTTTTTTATAATAAATGAAAAGAAATATATATTTGAATCTATTTAATTATTGTATCTTACAATTAGACTGAATATTTATACATAATTCTGATTTATAAAATATATATGACATATAAAAAAAAATCTCCAAAATATAGTATGAATTTTAATATTTGAAGAATGAAGCAAATTATCTTATTTTCTATAAATATCTAATTATAATAATTGGAATAACATCCAAATTTATAACCATAATGTGTAGATTTTATTATGATATGCTATGATTTAAAATTTTTAATTGCTCGTTTTACACAAATTCTACATTTCTTTTTTTAACTATTAATGATATTATAAAACATACATATTTTCTTTATTTGAACGATATNTATATATATATATATATATATATATATATATATATATATATCACACGGTTTAAACGATAATTTTATTATTCTATGAATAAAAATAAAATAAAAAATTAAAAGGCTGGATAATTACATGTGTGGAAATTCTCGATTTATACCACGTATTCTATGCGAAAATTTAACCCCATATATTTTGGGTACGAGGGATGGAACGGTCGTTAATCCTCCGGTTCGAGTCTATTTAACCATATCCATCATAAGTTTACATTCTCGAGTCACCGTGGGGAAACCTAGAATATTTCAAAGTTTATTTCAATCCTTTCTCTCTTCCTCGTCGTAAATCTGCCAGTTATAAATGTATAATAATTTATACAGAAGAATAAGAAGAACATTTAACAATTTATTTCTACTTCATAGATCAAAAATCTCCAAATGGAATCAATATTTAAAACATAAGTTATTTATCGCGAGAAAAATATCTAAAACCAAACATTTGTTGTTGATAATTATTTTTATTTTGTTCAATAAACATTTTATTATTGTTTTATTATATTTAATGCCATTTATTATACTCGTATATTAAATAAAATCTTTCTGACAGTAAAATTTATAAACTTTTCTTCAAAAATAACATTATCTTGATTCTTCATTACTATCCTTGCATAATTCGATTTTATCCTTATAGAAAAAAATAATAAAAAAAAAATTCTAAAAGTTTTACAAGTTCCATAATATTTATGTTTATACAGCATATTCCTCAAATTTTTTTCATTCAATTTCTCTATTCACTATTACTTTAAAAATTTCTAGTATAAAAAAATAAAACGAATGTTTCATTATTATTTGTATCTTCTTCCTTATAAAATATACAATCTAATATTTTATATCCTTAAAAGTCTTTCTTTCCTTCACGGAATCGTTATTGATTCTGATAAGGTAATCGCGTCCGTTCACTTCTTCTCGTCCAAGACATCTCTCCTGATACTCGTGAACCTTATGCTAATGCCTCCCAGCGCGAATCGTGTCTCATTTATGAATAGACAAAGAGGCACGTAGAGGTCTGGAGGTGTCGTTTATCGAGGTTACGATGTCATTATCGGTATCTGTATACTATGAGAAAAGAGAGTCACGATTTTGGGAACAGATATTGAATTTCAGTAGGTTTTTGGAACAACTGGATTATCCACACGTACTGCGTTTCATATAAATTAAACGCGATGTTTAGTGGTCAGAGTGATATTAATATGAATTGGATTTTCGATGATTTGCGTGTTAATGACGTAAATATAATAAAAAGTTTATTATTCTCTATCGTTTAATTTCGTCTCTAATCGATCAGGGAATCGATAGACGAACTTTATTTTATTTTTTTAACTTTTAGAATCTTATTAAAAATTCTGCGAATCTAAAATAAAATCTGAAAAAAATCTAAGACGAGGACTTTCGTTTTAAATTTAGCATATATAAAGAATATAAAGAATATTTGAGAGAACGCTGAGATCAATATTGAATAATTTTAGAAAAATTTTTTAAATTTTTAATTGTAGGTAAACCAGCTTTTAATGAGTATTAAATATTCACTGGTATTACAAAATCAACGACGATCAAACGTTATATAATAGCAACTACGCATAGTTAATAATTTTCATACATTTCATATTATATATATAATAATTTTATCAGATTAATAGAATAGCGACAATCGTCTGGCGTACAAGTCTGATAACGTCGAATTAACTAATCCCTTGAGAGCTTTTTCTTAAGAATTACAGCAAGCCTTTGATATGATATTCTCTTCAGTAGTTTCTTATAGTACTGAAGGTAATAAAAAGCCTTATCTGGAGGATAAGAAGTAGTCCTTTGCGACTCAATTATGTCTTTACGAATTTTATTTCTTTTATTTGATGAAATTGAGTTGATTGTAAAATTTCAAATATCCTGAAAAAATTCATGATTCCATTTCCATAGTCGATCAAGAAATGCTTACCTTATTTATAAAAATTTAATTTTATCAACTCCTGATTTCAATTGTATTATTGTTATCGAAATTGTATCTTTTATTTGCATTGTATCTCTTCACAAATTATCATTTACTACGTATAATATATCATAATTAATTAACTTGTGGGAATATTGATATTACAGGGCTAACCACATTTGATCTTCCCTTACCCATATATATAATATATATAATTGTATAATTGTACATTATAGTATAGATTAATAGATAATGGATATCTATATATTATTGATACAAATATATTACTCAACATATTTATCTATAAATTTATTAATTTATAAAAATATATATGTACTCTTTTTTGATTCGTTTGATTTCAATTGACAATGGAATTGTGATGTTTTTAATTTTAACCGCTAGAGTGCAGAACAGTGCAGAACAATTATCTTACCTCATAATTTGGATAGCAATTCATACATAAAATTGAAGAATAGAATTGTATCCTATATAAAATTCTCACATATTTTCAAATATTTTCTCAAAATATCACAATTACATATATCTATATCTCCTATATATACACGAATCTACGATTAAAATTCATTAATTTTCTTTTCGTACTCAATTAACTTTAAATTAAAAAAAAAAAAAAAGTAAAATAAAAGCGCGAATCACGCAAAATAAAAATCACTTACAACTAGTCTTACGCAAAATAGCACCGAAACATTTCTCCATCGTTGTTTCCGCATCGAGAACGCACAACCGACTAAATTCGCGATATCCGCAGGAAATTAGCGATGAAACCGTCTCCCCTGAATTTGCCCTGGTATTCGAACATTCGAGTATCCAAAGAGGGAAACGCTTTACACGGCGTAGTTGCGGAGGGAATCAAAGGAGCCGGCCGTTTCGACGAGTCTAAGCACCGGAGTTCTCTCCCGTTAATTACGCGCGTCTACGGGTAAAGGCGCGGAAAAGGAACGCGGCTCCCCTCCCTATATAAAAGAGGAATCGCGAGGAAGAAAACCGGAGACGAGGAAGAAGGTGGGGGATGGTGGATAAGCCAGCTCCGAGTAACGAGCGAACTCCTACTCGGGAAACTACCGCCTCATATAATCAATTAGAACTCTTGAACGAGTGAGATGGTAATGGAGTTGGGTTAAGTACAAACTGGAGCAAACTGAACGAACGTATCAAGCATCGCATCCTACTCGAACCGATCCAACCTTCCGCGGGGATAATCGATCTTCGACAACTCGAGGAGGAGATTTTCAAATATCGCGGCGATGTTGGATGATTTTTTTTCGTTATGTTTCTTCGTTGCATCAATGATCTTATTGATCGTGAAAGTTGGTGATGTATACGTTCGATTTTCTTTCTTTCTCTAAGTTTCTATAATCTTCTCCTTGTAATTCAAAAATAAAGAGGAATTATCAAAGTATTGTGTAATACTTGATAATTATTTAGAAAAAGATAGGATCTTTCTTTGTAAATGATTTCTTTTTTTGACTGTTATTAACAAAAATGTATAAAGAAATATATAAAATTAGGATTAATATTCAACGTATCTCTTTTCTTATAAAAGAAAATGGATCGATTGCTTCACTTTCACATTAAAATTGCGAAATGTTTGGACGAAGTTTAGAATTTATTTTATCGCCCTCCCTGATTATTGGAACAAGAATCGCCACTTAGTATAATTTATCGGTTGTGGTGTTTTTTTTTTTTTTTTTTTTTTCGAAATCACCTATTATCCCTGGCCATCAATTCGAAGGACACTGAAGGCGCGCGAAAGAATCTATCACAGAGTAGCGAAGATAATCTCTGTTATCTTAAGTAGCCCCTCCGTTTATAGCTCCTTGCTCCTCGACTAGGCCACTTTCGTCTCCTTTCTCATCCCTCCTTGACGTTGACGAAGTATTGTTCGAGATTTTCCTCCCGGAGTTTCTTCCACTAAGCGGTTAGGGTAGATAAGGCGGAGGACAGGGTCCTCGGAAAATGTCAACTTGTTGTTTATCTTATACCGATTTCGTTTTGGCCCATTTAACTGCGACGAATCTCACGCCCTCTCCGAATTGTTGTTATAACTCATAAAACGTGATAAGTCGCTTACGTATTATAATATTGCACCCCCATGAAAGGTTCGAGTGAGATTAAGAATTAGATTATAATAATCGAAGTATGCAAAAAGAATTTGTAAGAATTCGATGAACGAACGATGCATTTATATTTTGAAATGATGAAATTTATAAGCGATGATTATAGAGGATATTGGAATATCGATTTCATATAGAATACGTTTATAAACTTTTATTAGTTTGCTAGAAATAAACTTGTTTTCGACATTTGGCATACATTTGAATGCTAGAAAACCAAACATGTTATTTCACTTGTTTTTCTCAAATATGGATTCTTTTTCGCTTTAAACTTGTACCTTTTTTTTTAAAAAAAATTCTCATTTCATGGATTAAATAAAAAATTCATAAACAGGTATATAGTTAAATTTGATAAATTTCATTTTGATGAAATTCATAATATTGATGAAAATTAGAACACGTTTCAATAAAAAAATACCTGTCATAAAGAATATTTTTATTGTCTTATTTCCATTTATCAAAAGTTTTATCGAAAGATAATTTATTATCTATCGATCCCGTTAAGAGTCATAATCCTCAATGTCTGCATCGATTTTTACTTCCATCCGTCCTTGAATCATCTATAAAATGCATGAAATTAGCGCATCGAGCGTCTGTAGCAAGATGCTTTATTAAAGATGACATAATTTATTGCTATACAGGACAATTAATAATGATGAAAATCTAATGGCATCGGAGAAACTTCGAAATTTCGCAGACAAACGTTAATCATTTCTTGAAAACGAGAATACTACATCATCGATAAGAAATCAATATAGTCAAATAAAAAGATGCAAGACGATACTTTTGTTCAATTTATTGCTTAAGTCGAAATATGATATAAAAGGTTCAAATATAAAATTCCTACATTGTTCTTTTAAACAGAATTAATTCGTGTTATTTATTGTATTGCTTAAAAAATATTAAAACATATTAAAAAATATTTTGAGATATGTAGAGTATTACTCGAAAACTGTGATAATTTTTCTACGTTTTTATTTAAAGAATGTACATTATTGTTCATAAAGTATCCGAATATTTTAATGGATTTGTGTGATAACTATTCAAATTGTATTTTTATCTAAATATACCATGGTCCATACATTTTTTATATCCAGCAACATTTTTGACTATCAAGATTAATAACATATACAACAATGTACAGTAACATACACACGGTCATAAATACTACTTTGAGAATCTTTTACAAAAAGTACATATAATCGATCACAGAATTCTTCATACTTTTATTTTACAAGGAAATACACGTATCTCGAAAAATCCGATTTTAATGAAAATTTATGGGCATATGAATCATAATGGATTATACGTAGAACAATTTATTTCTCTTTTATACTCTTTAAGTATGTGAAATCCTCGAATTTTTATCATTTCTTTCATATATAATTTTACTTGATAAATATTTTTTAAAATAATGGATGACTAAAGTCTAAGTATTTTATATAAAGTATAAACTGTTTCATCTAAATTAATAATTCTACTGATGGATTTTTTAAATATTATTATACTTATGATTCGTTTAATCAAATTAAATTTTGACTTTCTCATTTCGAACTATACCTTGAATCCATGCTTGGAATCAAATTATCAAACGTTGATTCTAAAATACAATTGCTTTTCGCGAATAGATCAGAATAAAAAAAGAAAGAACATAGAAATGGAAGAAAGAAGGACAATGGTCCTGTGACACGTACAGACGATCATCGAGAATCTTGGACCTTTTCTTGGAACTTTCCAAGACATTCTTCGAGAATCTCAGTTATTCAGTGGTAGCTGTCAATAACTGTCAGCCACCTCTTCTCTTTCAATTTGTTCGCTTCTTTGGCTCACATGGCTCGTCATCGTTTGCACCGTGAAAGAGATCCTCTTTTGAACTTTCGTTTTCCAGCGTGGTCTTCTCTATTTTACGTCGTTAAATCCAATTTTATCCCAAGACAGGATCCCCTCTCTTGTTTGGATATTCTTTTTGTAATACTTTGCTTCTCGAAATTTTATTACTTCCATATAATCTTTTAAATTAATCAAACACGTGAGAAGATCGTTCCATATATATTGATGTCATCTGTCGAACGATAAATCGATTTAGAAATTAGTAATTGAAAATTCAAATTTTATATTTTGATTTATTGATCTCGATGAACAAAAGATCGATGGATTTTGAAAGCTGTTCTAATAATAATAGATTGTGTCTGATGAAGGATTATTATTAGTATCAATAATATACTACGTAAAATTTTACGTTGACGATGAATAAAATTGTGCACAATATAAATCGTGAACTGTAAACAAATGGAATATGTTATCGTGAGTTGATCACAATTCCATCGCGTGACGAAGAGACGCAAACGATAAGAAAATATTAGCATATGAATAAAATGGAGTATAAATATAAACAAAATAAAAATCCTTATAGTAGCTATTGTAAATATGTTTCTCATACGTTTAATATTATGAATTTTGCTAGAAATTTAAAAATTAAGCAGAATAAATATCGAATAAAATTATATATTAGGTTACAAGTTACGATAAATAGTATATATAATATAATATATATGCGTAATTAATAAAGTACAAATTATAAATTTTCAGAAAAATTATATCCAATGAATGAAGAGATGTTGTTAATTATTTTAATTTTCACAATATATATATATTGATTTCGATATTATCTCGATTTCAATACGAATTTTAGTGACACAATATCGTTATTAAAATAATATCTGTTATAAGTCTCCAGCGTAAAAATATTTCATCATATTTCACGTGAAATGTATAATTTATTTCTATAAATAATTTTCACGATAATAAATTAAACAAGTGTCTCAATTTAATGAATACAAAATATGGCTAATTATTTTTATTCTTTTTCCATTTTATCAAACATGCTAATATTTTTTAGGAATATAAATAAATTATTATATACATATATTATATTTATATTATTATATTACTTTTGTATAAGATATATATTGTTCATCATCATAATATATGCATTCTGCCAGATCTTCATTACGATATTTCGTTCGTGTTTCAGGTAACTGGGATCGTAGGACGAGCAGACGTACTCGCGTGCATCTTCTTCTTGTTGTCCTTTCTAGCTTATCATGGGTGAGTGGAATTTTATTCTAAAACGATTATTTAACACGAAGCAATAATGCTGACCTAGATTTTATCATTTCTCGTGCATTCTCTTCATTATTATTATTTCCTTTTACTTATTCATTATTGTAAACGAAAAGAATATCATTGGTAATTTAAAGAATGGATACAAGATGATTAGATTTAACACAGGTGACACAAATTTTAATACAATAATAAAATTTTGAATAAATAATGAAACAATGCAAAAAAATATAATAATGAGAGTTGCCAATGATCACAATATGATTAAATAAAATGAATGATATGGGAAATAAGATATTATTATTTTCAAAAATATATATTATACTATTATTAAAAAGATCATTTTATGCTTTAGATATTCTATATCACTCTATACATTCACTATACAATATTATATATATATAAATACTTAATTTTTATCTTAAAAACTCTCAAAATAATTATAAATATAAATAAAACAAAATAATAATCTATCAATCTAAATTGTATTTAAAACTTGAAGATTGACTCTCCTAAAAGAGTGAAAAAAATAAAAAAATAAATTATACTACATATATATGTATAATTACATTCAAATTAGATAATCTTTTGTAAAATATTCAAATATTTTTACTTGCCATCATATCTTTCACAAAAATCAATAAAAGATCTTGAAAAAGAGTAACAAATCCATTCCTTATTTTATCCCTTTCATTCTCTTTATCGAAGTTGCAAGAAATTTAATGAGATAAGTGTATCAGAGGCATGATACACTCGTAATTCCATCGTAGTACCGTTTTGGTAACTATGCATACACTTGCACGTCGACGTCAAAACAGCAGCCCATTCATTCTCATGGCCAAATTATAAATTAAACTAATCTAGTCTAAAGCAATGGAAAGCAATGGTTCCAGCTCACGATGGCTTCGTCTCGAATTTTTTCCCCTATATTTCGCCCCTCGCTCGTTTATATCGATCCTTAAACGTGAAAATATAAAGTACTTACGGCCACGATCCCGCGAACTTACCACGAAAATCTTTTTATCGTCCCTCTAAGAGGATTCCGGACTTATGCATGGTAAGCGATGTAACGGCTAACTGAAACGGGGAACGGTCTTTGAAGGGGAGTGGTTTGACTCGTAGGATTGACATCCTCTGCCATATTAATGTGCTTCTTTGAAGTTTTTTAAGCTTATTATTCTGTGCTTCTTTTTCTTTTTTTTTTTTTTTTTTTTTTTGGTTCTCTTTTTATAAGACGGATAATAGGAAGTGGACTTCCTTAGCAGTTAAAATATTTTATTTTAATATTTTAATTTTATTTAATATTTTGAAATATTCGAGAATATTGAAAAGTTTTCTCATTTCCTTTGTGCCTTTTTGGTTGGATAAATATTGTAAGTTAGTTTTCTAAGTTTGTCTCTAAATCTTTAAAATAGAACGTAGAACTTTTCAATTTTACTTTAAAGAGAGATGATACATGGAATTTCAAATATTTTAATGCAGCTTGAAAAAGGAACAAAGAGATTCTTTTAATAAAAAAATATTTTCAAAAGATTTTTACAATCCAACGATGGAAAATGTAGATTCGAAATAAATAATTTCATTAATTATCTTTGATAAGTTAATAAATCGTTCTCTGTTATCGTCTCGATTATTTTCTTTTCATTTTAACGCGTTGAAAACTATGCACTGAAAGATTAATGGATTTTCCTTTATACTTTCTATACCAGTATAAGCATCATGATATTAATTGCTTTTATGCGTAATAAAATATAGCGATAACAGGCTTATAAGCAATAAAATACATCACAATTTGAAAAATCGACAAAATCCATTAAACTTTTTTATCCAAAGCCGCGTTACGATCGATTTTTCGAATCGAGACCTCCACCGTGAGAACGTAATTCTAACGAAAGTAACAGCGTTTCGTTGAAATTAATTTCCACACGGGACGGTGGTGTAATTAAACTTGAACCTTCTCGCGAGCCAACAGGGGTCTGTTTGAAATGAGGGAAAATCAACCCCTCCCATCGCAATCGATATCAACCGGCAGACTCTCTCGAGCGCGTTTTTTTTCTCTCTCTCTCTCTCTCTCTTCTCGACGGGAGAGAAAAAAGAGAAACAAATATCGAGATAGCGGTGCGAGTTGTGTAAAATACTCGGTATATCGAGAAAAACGAAGGAGGATAGCTCGTAAACGACGAGGGAAACCTGGTGGTGGTCCGTTTAAATAGCCGTAGAATCGGGTCAGTGTGTCAACCCTTTTAGGTAATGAATCTCACAAATGAATATTTGTTTTGAGGAAGGAAGAGAGAGAGAGAGAGGGAAAGAGAGGGGGGAGAGAAAGCGGTAGAGAAACGTTTGAGAACAAACGTTCATTGTTCGAAATCAGTGACATCGTTCGTCGAATTACCGAAGTCGTATTCGACCGTTAGAGGGAACATTACCCTGCTCGCGCTGGATCCTTAGATCTTTCAGTTTTCGTTCGGATAACGGCCCCTTTTTTTTCTTTCAAGAATTCAAAAAGTCGTAATTAGTCGTTCATGGCGTATTAGGGGAAATGGCGTTGAAGATGAATTCTGATGGAAAAGCTTTTTGAACTTTTATAAAAAGGGAATGTGTATATTCTCTTTTTACGTGTGACAGAGATTATATCAAATATTATATATGTTGCGTGGAACATTTTTCCCTCTTCACAAATGTGATTTGCTTTGTATAACTCGTTTTAACGATTTCAATTGTAGGAATTAACGCAATTTCGGCTAGGTTTCATCTAGAATTAAAGATGGGAGGAGAAAGAGGAAATTATAAAATAATTGCATACATTTTTCATTTAAATCAATGCCAACTTTCAATTTTATATTCCAATATATATAATCATCACTGATTAATGATTATTGTAAATCCTAAGTTTCAATTCATGTAAAGTTATATAATAAACAACAATATTTAAACATTTTATTTTTTTTTATTTTCCTTTTTCACTTTTCTAAATAAATCTTGATAATACTATACTCGAACTAACAAATCGTTAATTTCATCTCAATTTCTCGAATCTCGAATATTTGTTAACAATATAATGTTAAAACAGCGAGTCCATTTTGTCAACTTACTTAAACTTAATTTCTCCAAGTAGAATGCAATTCGAAGCTGTTCAAATCATTTCAAAAACGTTACGTTTCTATCTGTGGAGGACGTTTCAAGCTGTCAAACGTTTCGAACTTGGAGCAACAATTCGAAGCACATTCAAAAAGAAAAGTAAAGCCATCGTAACGTCGATCGATTGACAGCTGGATGCAAGATAAAGCGGTTGTCTCGGAATCGAAGAAATCCATTCGCCCCCTTTTCCCATTTTCCGCTTTAGTTTAACTATCCTTTCAGCCACGATACTTATTCGCGTTAATTGCCACCCTTTAAACTCGACGAGGATCTCGAAACGGATCTCCCTTTTTCGCTGCATACTTATCCGGAAATTAAATGGATCACGATTTACATCAATCGCATTCTTCTACTCAATGACTCGTTTCGATTGTTTTATCGAAATCTTTTAAGAATTGACTCTTTTAATTATATTTATTTAATATATTAATTGGATTCTTAAGTGAAAAATTCGTTTATTAAGTGGTAAATTCGATGTAACTGTTTGTTGTATATATTTTAATTTTCCCCCAAAATTCTTCCTTTATATTTATTATTATTATATTTAAATTGCCGTTATATTTTATTTATTGGATACCGTTATATTAATTGTTCTTCATTCTGTGATAAAAAATTTAAAATTTCGTATGAGAACAATAATAGTTATTTTTAAATAAAATAAATTATATATTAAATTAACTTCGCTATATTTAAATTCTTGAATATTTTGCAGAATTTCCAGATAACTTCCAAAGGATGTATAAATGTATATTATTATGAATATTTAATGTATTCCAATTTCAATTTATTTTTGTCTCTTTTTATTCAATTCGAGAACAAGTCTTGTTACAATAATTTAATGTATTGCAACCTCAATAAAACGAAATCGAATCTTGTTTCAAATTATTAATCAAATTATTACGTTAATAAATTATTTCGTGAATATAAATAATAAGAAAAAAATATCATGGTACGTCAGTACATTTGTTTCTCACATATTTATATATAAATCATCTCAGAATAATAAAGATTATTTTATTGTTAGATAAAATTTTTCAATTTGACGTTTGCACAATTAGAAAACTCTTGATACAAATATTTAAAGTTCGAGAACTTTTAAATAAGCACAATTCACAATTAAGCATTCCATCAATCAAACGGGTTATATAAAGAAATCTTCCATTCCAAGTACGAACAGTTGCATTCATTATAATGCATCTATTGTGATGAATCTATTGTTGAACACGATAAATCATAGGATCAACGACCTTTTCCCTGGTTGAACCTTTATCTCATCCTCGGTCGTTCATCTTTTTGTTGGAAATGTGGACTTACAATTCACGAAACGGTGGCTCTTTTTCCGATTCGACTTCTTTTTCCTTTCTCCGTGGTAATTGCCGGCTGAATATCCAATAAGTAATAATTTCTGCGCGTAATCCTCCATCTTCCGCGAGCATACGGCTGCCTGTTTTTGCCCTCACCCTCGGAACTCGACACCCAGCCTCGTTACGACACCCGTTCATTAATCTTACTTACGGAGCTTTGATGTAAATTGTAAGAAATGCCGCGTCGCTCTGCTCTGGACGTCCTCCCTCTTTTTACTCATAGTTGCCGCTTTTGCCTTCCTATTCCATCCCATCCTTCGAATACGGCGCCATCTAGGCTGCAACTGGAGATAAGAAATCTAATTGGATAATTTTAAATTTTCGACGAATACCTTCACGAGTTATTTGACAAAATAGATTTGAATTGTTGACGGATATTTCAATCAGAATGTATAAATTATTCTGTATAATTTGTTTTCTTCGATTTGTTTTTCGTTAGAAGAAATTATGCTGTTTTCACAATTACTTTTCTTTTATTCATTAATTGGAAATATGTTTATTCGTTACTTTTGTCTCTGAAATTGTTATTTCTATATTATTTCAAAAGGAAAACTTTATATCGTCGGGTCGGAAGAATAATTGCACGAATAACAATAAATAATTTTTCTGAATATAAAGAAATCTAATTTCATTTAGTTATACTTATTATGAGATAATTAAAAAAATATTTAACGATGTTGAGAAGAAAGAAATTCTTACGATATTTTAATTATTTCTCTCTTCGTTAATCACAAAAAAAAAAATATAATAAATTTTGCTATAAAAGAGGAAAGAATTATCGAATTAAAAATTAAAATTACAAATGTTGTTCCAATATTTTTTTGAATAGAATTTCCATTTAAAGCGCAAAAATATATATTTTCGATTTCTCGTTTTACAATTATTCGAAAGAGTGAAATTTAAATTAAATTTAAATAAAAATTCAACATAAAAAATTCAGTATTGTATAACAGATTCGAATGAAAAGTCATGAAATATGATATATTTATATAAATAGCTTGATATTGATTATTTCGTAAGAAATACCTAATTTATATTTCGAGAATTCTAATTTCGTTTTACAATATATATATTTTCAAAGTTCTCGAACTCGTGATTGCTACCATCGATATCCTTTCTTTGTTCTCTCTTTGTTGTTTCTTTGTTGTTTCTTTGTTGTTCTTCACTTTTCTGTGCCGTTAAAAATAAAATTATCTTTCGCATCCGTTCAGAACGTTTCACTGGTTTGATATTCGACTTTTTCAAAGTTTCCACATCGATGCCGAGCTTCAAAGATATTCTAATTTAATTTAATTTCAAGAAGTTTGAACAGTTTTTGTAAAACTCTAGTTTCTCGGGCACGATAGGAAAAGAAAGAAAGAGAAATCGAAGAAACAAAAGAACGATCAAGAGTTTCTTTATGCCATTGTTATCGTCGATATATCTTTAACTTTTCTCTGGCTTGAAAGGAAATTATCCACGTTAAAATGACAAGTTACAAAGTTTTTAAATAACAATTTACCTCGAGCAAGTTGAAACATCCCTCTAGTTAGCTGTTGGAGCAAGATCGAAAGGTTCTTCCATTTTTAGAGGAAACATTCATCTCGTTTCTTTAGAATAATTGATCATTTCGAAGTTCTTGATACGAATAGCAATATTTGATATCTTTGAGAATTTCACTTGTTCCATTATCTATATATTTATTGCATATTTGAACACATAATTAGACTACGATATTTATGCAATCAAAATAGATAGATATGTAAAAACTTTCAATATTATAAGCTTTATTTAGATATAACTTATTAAACTAACAATTAAATTTGTTTATAATATTCAATTGTCATACCAATTTAATAGAAATCAAAAGATATTTTTTATTTATGAAAAAAATATGTATTTCTCATAAAAATCCACAATCTATTAATATCATTTGTGAAAAATATAAGTTTTAACTTATAAATTTCTCTTTCACAATTTCATGTTCAATCAACAGAATCAGAATTTCAAATTTTCATTCCAAAAGAAATTACTTTTACAGGTAACTTGTGAAATTTTAACTGTTCTCTGTATTAACTTTAAATTTGTTAAAATTATTGGAATTTCCATACACATATATTTAAAACAATGTTTATTCTCTATAAGTTATATTTTCCTACTGTCATATTTTTCTTTATACTTTCAAACGATCTTTAATTTCGATATTTTTCCTATTCAACGTTCTTCTATTTCGAATTCATTCGTGTAAAAAATGTGATTTAAATTCGAATTACCTTCAGTGAAAACAGGCGGATTAAATTTTTCCAAACGTTTTAAAAATTCCTTAAGAATTTGTCAAACGAGTTTCACAGAGAATTGAAATTTTATTATATATTATAAATTTCGCGAAAGTATCGATGAACGGTGTGAATTCGAATTAAAATTTAACGTGGGCAGCCTCACTGGAATTTCATTAATCCATTGTGCACTGCGAAAACGTTTCTGTAATTTTCTTCTCTTTAAATATTTAAACTATTTTCCATGATTGTTCGATATAATACACAATGCGACTTAACTGTATCGCGAGAAGAATGGATATAATTATTCGCGATAGTGTGATACAAAGATGGGTCAAGTTTATTATACGGTATAATGATTCTCGTTAAACTTTGCTCAGAGAATAACTCCGCAAGCGATCTTTTAATTTCAACGATAATTTTATTTAAAACTGAGATTTGATCTTGGAATAATAAATAAATTTTCTAACAATAGAATCAAATTTAATCATAGAATTTAATTTTACGTTTAATATGAAAAGATATTAGTTGGATATAATTGGATATAAATTATCTTCGTATGGATTTTACTTGTTTATTCGTTATCACTCATTTATTCATTATCATTGTGATTACAATCTTGTTACGATATAATGAGTTATTTTTTGTTATATTAATTATTAAAATTGTTAAAAAATAAGAGATAGATTTAATATTGCTGAATTTTCTTTTATGTGGTTTTATTAAATCTGAAGTACTCTAAGGATAATAAAGAAGAATTAAAAGCTAATATTATATTATAATTGTAAATTCGAAAATTTAAGAAAATATGCATAATAGGGAAATAGTGAATAATAATTTAATTTAACAAACAAATTTATATGTACAGTAATATTTTAAACATTTGAAACATAATGATTGATACATATTATTTTTATTTTTATATAATTATTTTGCATTGCTAAAGGAATAATAAAATATTCATTGCTTTTAAGCAAAATATAGCAAATAAGTAAAATAAGTAAAAAAAAACTGGATTAATCAAAACTAGAAACTCAAATCAAATTATCACGAATAATAACGAATAAGATCTTCAATAGGCTTTTTTTATAAAAAATATTTTTGTTTTTGTATAAGAATATTCAAAGTACAATTTTTGTTTTTTTAGTTAAAAGAATTGTAGCAATTTTTTCCTGTTTCTTGCTTCATATAGCTACATAGAGATGATACAGCAGTATTCTGAAGTTACTGCTCGTTTAACACCTAGAACAATGTATATATGTCACCAAAAGAATGGTTCTCCATTTTTCTATGGAGACTATGTCAGTTGAAATAATACACATAATATATTACAATCCAAAAATTTATTCAACGATAAAATTCTAGCATTAAATAAAGTAAAAGAATACTAAAATATGAGATAAATTTAAGAATATTTTTTTTTCTAAATTTTACAAAGATAAAAATAAAATGATACCTGTGTATGTGTAATGATTTAAATATTTAATCCTCGTTAGATTCATTTATTCAAATATTATTAGAATACCTCCAGTTTTAAATTGTTTGTAGCCATGCTGGAAATGTCGTTTTATCCGCATAAAGTATACCAAAAGACAAAATATGTAAGAAGAAGCTTAGTCTACTGCCACGACCCAAACAAAGTTTGCCCTAGCGAGACACAAATCCTCTTGTACATAAGTTTTCTTTGTTATATATTATGTGTATACTCAGCTATCGGACTACGCTGTCATGTTAAAAACAAAGGAAATGTTCTTAATAATTAACGTCTTGATAATTAGTATCTGATGATTATAACGATTGTATCAATAAATTTAATTGGATCTCGCAGAAATACGCAGTTCGTAAATCATTTGCAACAATATTTTATAATCATTTGCTTACAATTAAGTAGAAAAAAAAATAAAACCGATATCAACAATCGATATAATTCACAAAACAGGTCGTGCCAATTAAATCTGCACTAAAAACCTTTTTAATTGTCCCTGTGCAACAACCAATTAAACGATTCTTAATTCTTAACGATCAGATTCTCTAAATGCTTCAAATTTTTCTTGTTTCTTGTTCCAGGCAGCCGACGGCTTATGTATGGAGCAGCGTGTGCCTAGGAGCGCTGTCAATGCTTGCCAAGGAAACAGGCATTACTGTTTTGCTTCTAAACCTTCTTTACGACCTCTGTCGCTCCTGGCATTCAATCAAGAGGTAAGCGTTTAAGGCGCGCGACCGTGGAACAGTTTCGAAACGTGGCACGTAGCTCGTGCCGATAAATCCTGAAATAAGAAGTAACACCGTGTCCTTGGCTCGTAGATTGCGCGATTTTACGCGACCTTTTTCCTCTCTCACCCTTTAATTTCTTTCTTTTTTTTTTTTTTTATTAACACCATCGAATCGACAAGGGTGAATTACACCATAGCAATAAAGCTAGCATCGATTTAATATCGCAACAAAAATTTATCGCGATAAACTTTATTTCAGTTTGTTGCGCAAATAGATTATTCTATTTATTTATTTACTATAAATGTTTTTTACTATAAATGTTTCGTGCTTTTCGAATTGCGAATTTTTAATTGTATTTTTAGTAAAATTATTATTGTATGAAGTAATAATTATTAATGTTCGATCATAATATGTGTCTTGAAACTTTAAACACGAATATCGTTGTAATCTTAGAAAATTAATGTACAATTCACGTACAATTCTCAGATCTATAAAAGCTACGTAATTAAATTTTCATTATATAATTACAGATAAAAAGTTATTCAATTTTAAAAAACTGTTTGTTCTTCGCGATAACTTGATAATCTTAATAATTCGTCATCTTTTCAACCGCTATCCCTTGATTCAAATGATTTAAACAAAATATAATAAAATCACGCGTACGCGATAAACATTATCATTCGCATTAATTTTCACTATTTTCACACAATTTTCATTATTTTCTTCGGGCATTTGAAACAATCAGGATCATTATTTTCGCGGTGGCAAACGGGGCGCGATCGGCCGACTATCGTAAACCGTCTCCACGCCCGCCCAAAACCTATTAAAACCGGGGGGAGGAATTGGAGGAACGCCGGAATTCCGGCCACGCGGAATAAAATAACGCGTTTCGAAATGAAATATAAAATCACGCGACGCCATATGTAGCGTGAAACGTGAAATACGAACGTGGCCGCCACCCTTCTTTGCATACGCGTGGAAAATAGGGATTTACGCGCGGAAGATTTGCATTAATGGAGGGGGGAGGGGATCTGGCTATCTGGACAAAGACGATGCTCTGTCGTAAAACACCGGATTAAATGTTTACATTGGATTACGCGGGGCCCGTAAGGCTTAAATATTTGAATAACCGCGTCTCTGCGAGCACCGTCGAATCACGGCTGGATCGATTCGCGAGCTAATCGAATTTTTTGGATAAACGATTGATTCCCTCCACTCGTGGAGAGAAAGGTTATTTGAGAGTCGTTCGTTTGATTATTAACATTTGATTTTTAATGGCCATTCAAGGGGGGACGCCTCGATTGTTTTAATCTTTGAACGAACGATAAAAAAGGCATTGAACCTTTCGCTTCTTCGTGTTTCAGATCTATTTTCGAGGCAAGATGGAACGACGACTCGAGACACTTTTCTCGTCGGGCTGCCGCCCTACTTTTTTCGGTGAGTTTAATAATATATCTACGGCATACCGAAATTAAAATAATTTGAATTCGAAAGAATTTGAAAAATTCCCTTATATTTCCTCTATATTTCCTTTTGTTATTAATAAAAAAAAAAATAAAAGTTCGAATCGAATAATTGTCACAGGCGTAACAACGCAGAAAGCCCATAATCCTTGACGGTCACTTTCGTCTACCTTAACTCAATTATACAAATCAAATTTCATAAGTATCGTTCGAACAAGTCAACTAGCCTGTCCGACGACAATAAGAGAGAAGAAAAGGAGAACGAGCCCCTCTCAGAAATACCACAGTAACAAAATCGAATCCTCTTAACGTGTCACACGCGGTCACTCGTGCGTGGAAGCCCCGCATGATCTTCTGGAGAGAGGGAGAAAGAGAGAAAAGCGTGTTTCACCCGATGCCTACCGTCGTTATCGTGTTACCAACAATGTCCACATTCGATATCTTGGACAGAAAAAGGAATAATAAGATCTTGGAGAGTCTAAGCATTCCATCCATTGTCCATCCATTTATCCCGCCTTGGGCAGAAAATTTTTGACCATGTCAGGAGCAGGCAGTCGATAATAAAATTGAAACAATGACATGTTTAATTTAATTGGACAGAAGTTGAGCAATTTTATATTGCATAAATTGCTCACGAATTTATATATATTATTAAGTTTACTTTCTTTCAATTTGTAATGAAAATTAAAAGTAATTGGAGAATAATAAAAATGGTAAAAATGATTTTTGGCAATTGCACAATTTTCAACGAGAGAATTCGAATTGGGGATGGGAATATTTATCGATTAAGTACATATTGTTAACTTTACTTTCTTTCAATTTGTAATGAAAATTAAAAGTAATTAAAGAATAGTAAAAATGATTTTTATACAATCACGATTGGCAATCGCACAATTATCAACGAGAGAATTCGAATTGGGGGTGGAAATATTTACCGATTAAGTACATATTGTTAAGTTTACTTTCTTTCAATTGGAGAATAGTAAAAATGATTTTTATACAATCACGATTGGCAATCGCACAATTATCAACGAGAAGATTCGAATTGGGGGTGGAAATATTTACTAATGAATTTGTTCGAGATGGAATGATCGCGAAGGTCGTTTACACGATCGTACAGTTCGTAAATCCATTCATTGTGCGCACGAGAACGTAAGATATATAATGCGAACATACGGCTTTGTTTGAGCGGGGATGGTTGGAAAATTCACGGAAGTTCCTTCGTTACTCTCGATCGGGAACGATGGAATATTGTTCCGAGCATTCGCGCTTCTCGCTTTGTTTCCGGCTTGCAACGGCCCTCGAGGCTGTACCGTCGATTCGGGATGGTAAATCGACACAAGTTCTGTCTTTGGTAATTAGTTGGATGTGTATTCTGCGAGAATTGACGAGGCAATATTGATTGAATGATGCACGAGATGATTTTAACGAAACTTTGTATAATTGTTCTTTCAACTTCTTTTCTGAAAAATTCGAAGAATTTGATTCTTGCTATACTTTTGCTTGAAAAGAGAGAAACCAAATTTGAATTTTATTAATTATTTTTATTAATTATACAATGTTTAAGTAATACTTTTGTAACATTTATTATACGTATATTTCTATACTTTTAATAATATTATTATTTCTGTGCTAATTTTTAATTAATAAAAATCACATGTCACGTTAAAATATAATCATCGTGATATGAAATATAGTTTCAATTTATTATCACTATATCAAATTATCAAAGCGTTCTCATTCACATTATCAAGATTGCATGAATACACGTCATAAAAGATATAAAAAATATGATCAGTACATTATTCCTCATTAATAGTCTGCGTACCTTCTCTATGCGAAATCAAATTTTCATGAATCCGAATCGAAGGAACGGGGCATAGAGTTCTATTCCATTCTTTAAATATCACAATGCCTATTATACTTTGGATATTTTTTTTTTTTTATATTTACTCTTTCCTATAGATCTCCGTACAATTCAAATTTTTACACAAGCATCCGCATTCAACTTGTTAGAAATATATAAAACCGATCAAAATGCAATGTCATTGTCGTGTAATTGCGAAGCCGCCTTTTCCCCTCATTTAATGGCGAAAACACGCGATCGTGACCGGGAACGAGACTCGAAATTTTCTCTGTCTCGTTGTGCTTTGCGAACGGCCTCGGATCCGCGTTGTTAATTCTCAACGACCGAAATCTCCAGTTTTTTTTTTTTTTTTTTTTTTTTTATCGTAGGACGGGCGATGCTTCCAGCATAATTCTCGTGGCTTAAGCAAGTTTAACGATCGTTAACGCAGATACATTTCCGCCGTCGAGAGTTCACTTTTACGATCGCGTAAGATAAACTCAGCTTCCCTCGAATTCTCGTGTTGGCCGACCACCCCCCACGGAAACTGCTTAGGCTACGATGTAAAGCAATCGTGGCTCACGAGGATTTGAAATGAAATACGAGATTGGGCCGATACGGAACGAGGGTGGTTATGAACGTGAAGATTTATAGATATTGAATTCGGGGTTGCTTCTTTGTAAAATCGATTCTGTGTGTTTTCTCGAGCGATTAGTAAATAGAGGTAACTGATTTATCTGTTCTTATAATTTAAAAAAGAAAAAATGTTTCTATATTAAGATCTTAAATAACGTGACTCGATTGAAATAATTGTTTTTACTTTGTGTATTTGTGTTTCATATTTGTGATTAAATTATTTTATTTCGAATTAAAATTACTTATAATTTAAAAAACCAATTTTACAGTGTTTCAGTGTTTAAAATCAGTATGGTTTTGGACACGTCAAAAGAACGAAACTTTGACATTGTATCCCATCGTTCGGGAACATTAATTCATTTTCCCTTCGTTTGAAAATGAATTATACGATATTAATACGATGAAGTAATCAGCCGCGAAAGAACTATGCACCAGTTGGAGTCGATGGAGACTTGGGAATTGAAATTCCCAACGAAGAAATAATTTTACGCATTTATATCGAATGCAATGAATCCAGTGGAGTCATCAATAGGAAGTAAACTTTATTAACGAATCATCGATTTAATTAATTTAATGTTTCCACATTGAATTATTATTAACCGTATAAATAACAAACGAGAGCTCGATTTTATTTTTAATCTAACCACAGCTTTTGTATTTTTTCCCCCACTTTTCTCTCTTTCTCTCTCTCTCTCCCCCTCCTCTCCCTATCAAGAATAATATAAAATATTGGAGGGCGAGAAATCGAAGAATGTACTTCCGCCAAACGTGAAGCCAAGTTATGCTAATTTACGTGGAGGAAACCCTGGCCCTCCTGTATATCCTTAACCGATTTTCCATCCTTCTCGTTCCACCTAAGGCATGCTCGCCCCGATGAGATTACTCGACGTTCTTCTCCCCTCTCAGGGAATCACTGAATTTCAAGAGCGTTGAATTTGTTGAGGCTTGAACGGTGGACCTCGGTGAATTTCGCGTTATAGTGTTGTACGGTGATTCCGGAAACGATATATTATTCTGGAAAACCACTCTCGTGGAAATTTTCTAGGGTTCTTGAATCCTTGTATGGAAAATTTAATACATTGTTTTAAATGTACATTGAAGAGAGGTAAAAAAAAAAAAAATTCAAGTGGATAGAAAAACACTCGAAAGATGATGGATTTTGATGGAAAGTAGGAAAATATTATTGATATTTTAAAATAATAATAACGATCTTTAGTTTAAATTAAACAAAACGTTCTTTAAATTATTATCGTTTAACGCGATAATTTTTTAAATTTCTAAAATTATTAGATATCGTATGATTTATTTTGAAAAAAAAAAAAGAAATTGCTTTGACAATCATCATCATCAAATTCATCAGTAATTATCGATGTATCGATGAATGTGCATGTTGAAACACTGTTCACTTCCGGTTACCATGGATTGTACGCCACGATTCCCTGGAGTAGTAACAATCGTAATCGATAAGCGAATGAATTGGGCATACGCAGATTGTTGACCGGTTCTACATCACTACGTCTATTATTAGTCGATTGGTTTACCGCTTAAATCTTAACTCTCTGCTTTGAATTATCCGTAGGTTGTAATTATAATTCCATTCAATCCCATTGAATCAACCGTCTTCGTTTGCTGACAAGTGAAATGTTTGATTAACAGATCCCTGGTATGCACAATAGGCGATAATGCATTTCTACATTACAATACATAATTAGATTCTTTAATGAATTCTCTTAAATTCTGTATTTCTTCCTTGGAATCTCGCGATGACTAATAGTTTACTCTATTTCATAAGATAAGATAGAATCAATTTTATCTTAGTTTCAGTATTATACATATTCATTTAACATAATCTAATTTAATGTTATTTTCATATGAATGAACGTAAATATTTAATATTGGATGTCTTTCTATGATAAAGTTTTTTGAAATGTTATTGTTAGGACAGGATTCATAAACACAGAGCAATGATTTCGTAAATAGTCGATTCAAGTACACGCAAATATCTACAAGATGATTCAAACTCATAATAACATAACATAAACATATATCTCCCTGTTTTCTTTTCATATTTCTTTTTATAACATTAAACAAGTAACTATGATTTGTAATTCCAAGATTAGCTTTATTGCAATCCAGTCCATTTAACTTTCAAAATTATTATAAATAAAACAACTATCCCATCTCAAATTTTCCAACTTATCCTCTCCTCACCAATTTTTTATTTCTTCAATCCCACAACAAAAATGTATGCATAAACAACATATGCATTTATTATTGCAATATGATTATTGCAATCCAGTCCATTTAACTTTCAAAATTATTATAAATAAAACAACTATCCCATCTCAAATTTTCCAACTTATCCTCTCCTCACCAATTTTTTATTTCTTCAATCCCACGATAAAAATGTATGCATAAACAACACGAATCCTAGAATAACGATGATCCCCCGAGAGAAATATATTTTCGAGCGTGCAGAAGGCGCTATTATAATACCATCCCAAGTATTCCTCGAAAGACTAACAAAAGGGAATTCCATCTCCTCCCCCGTCGATGACGTTCCTCGTGCTTTGGATATTTACCAAAATTGGATTTTTGTCTTCTGTTGCTCGTGGGTCAGCGACATAACACGATTTTTCCCTCTCTGTCGAGGAAAGAAGATCTCGGTGTCTAGCGAGGGAAGAGAGCCGTTCGACATCGAGATGGAACGTGTTTCGAGTGCTCGTACATGTACGACGATCGAAGAAGAATATGAATACCTTGGATTGGCAGACATTGTCCACGCTTGTTGAAAAACCCTCCTAGGATCCACTCGTTTTTCCATCTGTCCAAGAAGAACGTAGAGGAATTTATGGCGGGGACGGAAAGAGAAAGGGTTGATGGCGGTCTACGTGTTCCAAGTAAGGCGTATAAAGAGTGATTTCTACTCTCGAGGAGGATAGGGCCAGGGATAGGTGGACTGGCACCCACAGACGTGACAGAAATGCCATCGAACCTCTACGTTTCTCGTTCTCCTACACGACTCTAGTTTTACACCGCATACGTTATCTTCTACGGTTTATCGGTATTGTTAGAACGGAAGATCGGTGTGAAACGTTACGAATGCGAATGGGTCGAGCTTATAGTTTTGAAAAATAAATAAAAATAAAAGTTGAATCAAATTGTTTCTCTGTATATTCTCTCTCCTCGTAGATGCCGTAGAGCTTCGTACATTTCTCCTTGAAGTTCTACAATTTTTAGTATAAGGAATAATTTGGTGAATGGGTTGCATCTCCAGAAACAAACCGGTGTACTTGACAAGATTTCAAGCTTGATTATCGGAAACGGAACTTTAAATGGAAAAAGTTTACTCTACATTTTCTTAACATTGCATTTTACTTTGTCTCTTCACGTAAGATTATTCCGGTTCTCTAATAAATACTTGAAATTTTCAATGCTAAATATTCTAAAATAATTTACCACGTAGAAATCTAACGAAATCATCATTATTCTTGGAACGAAGAGGTATATTCAGTATACGATTAATTCGGATAGGGTGAGATTTTTAACCCGGGGCCTTCTTGTTTTCCGTTTTCCAAGCCAGCTAATGAAAGCTTCCAATGCTTCTAGCAGTGTAGCGAGTCATTGAGCCGCAAGTCGAGAACCTCCTCCAGAAAAGGCTAGTAAGAGGCTCTTCCGCAATCTGGATTCTCTTTTGTTTCATTCTCATTCATCTTTCGAGCCGTGTAAACGGCAGGTAAAAAATTCGCGTTTTAGAACTCGGCAGATCTTAGAGAAACAATCTGTGGAATACTCTGGTTGGTGGGGGGGGGCTAGATCAAAAATACCGAATAAATTAAAAAAAGTATTTCACTTGATGATAGGAAATAGGATAATCTTTTCATTTTAAATATATATTTCCTATACCATTTCTATAAATATGTTTTAAAATTTTTATATCGCGTTGAACATTGATTGTACTTTGTATATGTTTAGAATTATAAAAATATTGTTCTACTTTTAATATTCCATACCTATGTATTTTCATTACCAATATATTTTTATAAAAAAATTTTATAACATAAAATACCATTTTACAAAAACACGACAGAATATTAAAATTTGAATATTTCGTACGTCTAAAATTTTATTTTATCTCCTATTTCATTATAAAATCATATAAAAAACGAAACAACAAAAAATTGGATCTTCATGAATTAATTTCACTTTAATTCGCAATTTTGATTCGTGAAATTCTAACTTGCATATTTTTATCGTTAACGTTATATATGCATAATTTTTGAGAGCCATGATTGAACATAAAAATCGGGTAGCAAATGAGCGTTAATCGAAATAAACGGGGAGATCGTTAAAAAGGATCCTTTTTTTTTTATTTACAGTTTGGTGTGTTGTTGGTGGTACGTCTTGCCCTCCTTCACGGCACTCTACCAAAGTTCTCGCCGCAGGATAATCCGGCAGCTTTTCATCCCTGTTTCCACGTCAGGTGAGTATTCGCGTAAGTCCTTTATGTTACACGAGTCGTAACGAGGAATCCTATTACAATGTTTCAAAACTCATAGCGGTTGTGAACATACAGAAACCGTATACGATTGTCATCTAGTTCAGAAAAGTAGAAAGCGGTATCGTGTAAAATCAAAGTGGCAAATGATCGACGATGAACAATTTTACAACATTCCATTTATATACGCTGTATTCCTTTCCCGTCAATTGCTTTTTTTTTCTTTTTTTTTTTTTACGTTTAAATTAAACGTTGTTGTCTCTTATCCTCTTCTCTTCGAGATTCGTATTACAATTTATCTTGAAATTTATTAATTTAACTCTTACGTTTTATAACTTTAATGGTATTTAATGGTTAAGAATATCACAGGATATTTAATGATGTAATTGGACTATAATTGTAAGAGAAGATAGAAAATTATAGTTCGAAGATTTTAATAATTTCATTTAATATCAATGGCGCTATTTAATTTTCTATAGTGAAATTTTATTCTATTTCTGTCAAATTTTCCATAAAAAAGAAAAAATTAATTTTATTAGTACAACTGTACGACTTTGACTCGATATCAAGACAAAATGATCATCATTGAACGTATCCATCCCGCTTCACAATTTTTCTTTCAAATATTTCTTTCGTAAAGTATAGTTTCCAAGATATCTCTCCGTCTGAGTCAAAATGGGACATTTTGTGTATCTCTCCTCTACCAAGAGAATCTACCTTTTCCTTTATCGATATAGTCGATTCAAAGTGTAGTATTTCCCCAATGTCTGAACCAATGAAACACCCCGCGGCTAACCAAACAGAACACCATGTCAAGTTTCGTTTCCTGTGGGATATCATTCGTTCACGAAGGATATCTCTCAGTTTCCTGCTTCTCGGATAGTGTCCATCGTTTATTACAGCCGTTGCTTTCAGTTCTCACTCGAATCTATGTGTTTGAGTTGAGAAAATGTCCGACTTTTCCCTCCTTAGGCTTTCACCGATATCTCGAACTTCTTAAATTCTTCACCAACCACTTCACGAACAGTCTCTCTCTCTCTCTTTCTCTCTCTCTCTCTCTGAACTTCTTGTTCCGGTTAAACCGACGGACTCACCTTCAACTTTTTCAGTTGCTTACCTCCTTTTTAGTCTGGCTAGGCAGGGATGGAAAAGTGAAGGCAAGTCGAAGGCTGTATCGAGGAGACTGTCAAAGAGATGGGTGCAGCTTTCAAAAAAAAAAATTTTTTTTTTTTTTCTTTACTCGAGTCACAGAGGGCGAGTAGAGCTTTCAGAGAGCGTTCGCAGCAGGCTGAAAGAGCTTCGTCCCTTCGATTTCCGATCGTTTGCTTGCCCGATCCTTTGAAACTCGTTTACCTTGGCCCGAACTGTCCTCTGGGATATCCCGTTTGTAAGGTGTCTCGGTTTTCAACCGTGTGAATATATATATATATATATATATATATATATATATATATGTATGTATATATGTGCATATTTCTTCTTCGTCGACCCATTTACAAGGATGATGAAGAGTTTTGAAAATTGGGAAAATTGAATGGAAGAATTCTTTTCTTGCATTCTGGCTTTCATAACTGGAAATTGAATTTGTGTGAAAATATTGGAGTTGATAGAAGTAATTAGAATAATCGAAAACTGTACTTAATAAAGAAAATGGACAACGTGAAACTCATAATTGATAATAACTGGTTATAATTGGTTATAGTTTAAGAGGGGTAATATTTGTGGAAGAAAGTACATTATTTATGTAAATGAACGTCTGGATGTATTGGATAGAACGTTTGAATGATAGGTATTTCTATATTGGAAATCGTACCATGTTCTTAATAACGATGACAAAATTGGAATCCTTACATCAAATATACACTATTATCGCAATTAACGTTGTCTGTGATATCTGCTTCATTCGATTAATGCAACAGACACATAATTTATTCAATTAAACACAAAATTCTTTTTCTTTTTCAATTCTAAAAATTCTTTGCAATGATTAACTTAATCGTTGACACATGCCAATTTTCTTACACTTAAATAAATTACAACATTTGTTTTCACAATTGCAATCCTCGAGATGGATTATAAAATAATAATTCACTAGATGTTACTATTTTTTGATAGCAAAAAATTTTTCAAACAGAATTGAATGATTTCAAGGAAATTTCAAGGAAAGAAGAACATAAATAAATATAGTTACATAAATAATATAATTTAGAGGATTTCTTGTCTTTCATATAACAAATTTTACAAATTCGTATTGTGAAACGAGAGTATATATTTTTTATTTATCCACAAATCACTAATTTAAGAGATATATTTTAATTCAATTTAAAGTTTGTAAAATTTGTTATATGAAAGACAAGAAATCCTCTAAACTACTATTACGTTCTATTTACGTTCTATTTACGTTACTATTTACGTTCCTCTTTCCTTTCATATGATAAATTTATAATAATATTTAAAATTAAAATTATAATATATAAATATACCGTGTGAATATATATATATAAATATTTAAAAAATATTTAAAATTAATATTTAAAATTTACATAATATTTGATGAATCATTCTGTATGCCGCGAAGAAAGAAGAAAGAAAATGGTGGACTCAAAGCGCGCGATATCGAATCCTCCCGCGAAAAAATACCAAAATATACGACTCGATTTTACGGTTGGACGGGCATGTCCGACGAATCCGATTCCACCATCTCCCTGAAGACTGACGATATCGACTGGACCCGAGTAGCTATCGCGCCACGAGAAAGGAATATGCGATGGTTTACGCGGCCGAAGAAAATAGAACCGGGTTCCGATGTAACGCTCCATTTCGATATCTCGATATTACGTTGTGCATTCCCTTTCGCGCCGCTCTGCTGGAATAGTTCGTCCCTGCTTCCTGTCCACGGAAGAATAATTGTATTATTAGGGATGGGATAGAACATGGCGTTTTCAATCCCCCGTTTTTATGATCAATCGAGCACGTACGCTGCTATTTATAAGTATACGAATATTTCCTGAATGAGCGAGACAATATAAATTAATATCGTGGAATAATGTTTATTGCAAATCTATTACGAGTGTTAATAATAATTATTGTTTTTTGTGATTAAGTGTTTATACTTATCTATGATCTAGTATAGAATTATTTTGATGAAGAGGCAAATCCGAAAGCAATAATTAAAGTTGTTTGAGGATATTTATTTTAGTTATGAAACAATGAAAAAATTGTAAACCAGTATTATAGGAAAATTTAATTTAATTTTGAAAGATTGGATATTAAAGAGATTCTTGAAGTATTAAATCATTTTCAGAGAATATTGATAGTTTTCTTGAAGAATAGATTCTTGAAGTATTAAATCATTTTCAGAAAATATTAATATTAGTTTTCAAATTTTAAGTTTCTCATGAAACTGAGACACAATAATGAGAATAATAATTATTCCACCCATATTGATCGGATCACAATATATATCTAAAAATTAATATTTAATTCCATATATTTTTTAACTAATGAAGCAGAGAATTGGAAATTTTTATTTAAAGAAAATTAAATAAAGGAGGAAACGCTCGATAATTTTAGCATATTGAAATATTGTGCCGTTCTTTTCGTTCCGCCGTATCAGCGTATCGGGACGATCCTGATTCTTTCTCTTCTTCGAACTCTGCTCCTTGTATTTATTCCTTTTCTCTCTTTTTCACTGGGTATCGTGCCCAGACTTCTTCTTCTTCTTCCACTTTCCTTCTCCCTCCTTCTCAGCCGCAACGGATCGAACCAGGACAAGGGTTGCCAACCCCTTCCTCTTCTCTTCCCCTCCTCCTTCCGCGTGGCTCCAGAAGATATTATGCGAAATACTTTCTGCTTCGAGGTACCGGCAGGGAATATTTTATGAGATGTATAATTTGGCCGGATGTATCACCGTTTCGCGAAATTTACCATCATTCGAGCCTACCAGGAAACGAGACTTTATTCTTAAACGCATTACTGCGTTTCTAAGGTTTCTATGGTATCCCATGGTGCATACAATGAACCAATATATATATGTAATAATGGAGCCAAGAATTATCAACACAATCTTTATATACACTTTCTTAAAATTAGATTTGGAAGAATTCAAAATTGGAAATTTTAAGAAAAGTTATTACGTTTTAAAGTTCCAATACTTTTTCGAATCGAATGAAAACTTGAGATATTTTCAGATTGTCGTGTGCATTACACACATACACACTTATATCCTATGTTGCCATCGAGATCGATCCAAGGATTCCAAGACGTGTTGTGTAAAAGATGATCGATAAGTGTTTGGCGTAAATGATACATCAGCATCGAGTTATCTATTATACATATATATATATATGGCATGGTGTGCACGTTTCGCGCAATGTCGGATTTTCCGCGCTCCTCCTCTCGCGAGAGGATTCTCGCCACTTGCTGGCCTCATATACGCGGCACACGCGGCACCCGACACATGTCTCGGGGATGACGGTGCAAGTCGTGGAAATTCAAGCGTGATATTTCGTTTCCCGGCCGTCCGTTAATATCGCGCGACCTAGAAAGATTTGCGAAATTACTTCTCAGCCGTGCCACGGATGGATGGGATATGGCATTACGTCGAACAGCGGTCGCGACATTTTTCAGAACGGAGAAGATTCTTTCTTCCGTGTTATATTTGACAGGCGAGAGATGGTTGATTTCTGTTTTATTTTCTTTATCGTTTCAGAGAACAGTGTTATCGATGAGATGTGGATATTATTTCACTTATCTTTCATTTGATTTTGTATACATTCTATAACGAATCGTTGGAACTTTTATATTAGGTCATAATAATAATAATAATAATAATAATAATAATAATATCTTTTTAGGAATCTGGTTTTATAAAAGAAAATATATTAAGTTTAATCACAAAGTTCGTTTTAAACTTCGTGATATTTCATTCGTAGAAATTTTCTGTTTAGATTTTGATCTGAATAGAGATGTTGCTTTACCATCTCTTTGGAATTGCACAGATGATAGTCTGAAAGATAATGAATAAGAAGAATATCTCAATCTAGCTTCTAGTAATTTTTGTAAAAACAATTTCCTTGTTTGATTCAATTCTCATCAATTCTGAATGCTATAATCAAACTGGTTACATTCATACATTCTAATTGATTCATATTTTCTTGGAAATAATTTATAATGTTAATTTGTAACTAAGTAAGTAAATTCAATAGAAAGAAAAAAATCATCAAAATTTGATATATATATTTTCAAAGATGACTCTCACATTACGTCTTTGCTACTCTCTGCGTTATTTGTCACTCTTTTTGTCATACTTCAATCTGAATTTTAAAAAATCTATTTGTCAAAGGAGAAACATCTTCAGAGTATAACTTCATTCCCAAAAACATTTTCACCGATTAGTCTCTTGTTTTTAGATCTTATACAATTTGCAGCAAAAAAGTTTGCACGCCGTCACTATCTCACGCGCTGAAAATGACTGAAATGTATAGAGGTAGATTGGCAAGAAACGGAACGTAAGTATCGCCCCTTTAGAGAACGAGCATGCTTTAAGACCGAGCGAAGGTGTTGGGCGAAATGGCTGAGGCAATACGAATTTCGTTACCGCCGCTTATTTTCGCAAAATGCCGCAATTATGGCTTTATTGTGGCATGCACGAAACTACAATTTGAGATCGGGCAAGTTCAACAGTGCTCCATGATATTCTCACTCGTTTTGACCGATGGGATCAATAATGATTCTTCCGAAGAGAGGAGGCAGCTTCCACTTAATATCAAACTTTTTACTATTACAAAGTATCCATTCGAACCACGTTCTTTTTTCAAGAGTAATTAATAAATTTAATTGAATTTAATGAGAAATTTTCGCGAGCATCACAATTTACTTTCGTTCTAAAATTTTTCTTTAAACATTATGTCAATTGATATTTATATATTATTTTATATGAATTAATATTCTTCCACTTTCGAGTACTTTAACATCCATCATATAATTTTCTATAACATTCCTTGTCCATTTTCTTCTCTCTATAATCAAAATGTCTTGTCACTAATGCAATCCGATATTATAAATCACATACTTTATGTATTTCCATGATTGACAACCATCAAAACGATATTATTAAGTAAACACTTTAAAATAATTCGAACATATTAGAATTTCGTGATAAGATAAAAGCAATAAAAGAAAAATTTCTAAATTTCTAAATTTCTTTTAAGATGTGAATGCCAAATAAATAAAATTTGTCTTAAAGAAATTTTAAAATTCGTATAAAATATTCTACAATAATAATAAAATTTTACAAATCGGATTTTTTCAAAAAAAACTACGATTAAACTCGTAAAAATTCCATTATCCGAGAGAATTTTATCAGCCCATTCGTTTCCTTCATCCGCCATACATTTTGAAATCACTACGTGTATTCAACTTGAGAATACACGATGCGTATAACAGGTCTCGACAACTATTCCAACAAAGTTGAAATTCGCCAACTCGAGGATATCGGAGACGGCGAAGGAGGGGGAGTTGTAAGTCGAGCAACCCTTGGATCGAAGCCGTAAAAGAGTGTCCGAGTAGTATCGTGTATCCACGATACAGCAATTAATTTCGCGCAAATTTTCCACGCGATATATCTTCTTGCATCAACGATATCACGTTACTGGCGTTTCATCTCGAATATTTCTTTATCCAAAATATATCATAGTTACCTCTTCCATTTGTTAGAGAAACAATATATTAATGATGATTTAAATTTTGAATTATAAAAAAGAATCATTATTACTCGTAACAATAGAATCCTATAAGTGAGTTTCCAAATCATTCAATTTTGACATGATATTTATTCAAAATCAATTTCCTCTATATTCGAGGATTTATCTTCTTGCAGATGTATAACAAAATACATCCTCTTTAAGCGATTATTATTTTACATTTTTTCATCATATAATTCTTCACGTGAAAATGGTTAGAATAATTTCTCGAGTTTCAGGATTAAAAAAAGTACAAATATAGTTATATAAGGATAGATTTGTGTAAGATGGTTACAATTGATCTATTATTGGAGATCGTTATTCGCGATTTGATAATTCGACGAGGCGTTAAATTCATGAATCGAATAACGTCGGATAGTAAACGATTAATTTTCCTCGAGGAGAAACATTGAGGAACTCGTTTTCTCCATTTGTCTGTTTAACGTGTCAGTCTCTATCTCGCGTGAACCCCTTTCGATCCAAGGAATTTCTCGACCAGCTGTTAACGACTATGTACCATGGTGTGAATTATGTACAAGTAATCGATACACTTCGATCTGTTCTATTCGTAGCTCTCACGCTAACGAATTTCTTTGAGGTTTGGTTGGAAGAAAATGTGAAAAAATCCAGGCGTTGATTTTCTGATTTTCGAAAAATGATTTTAAAAATTATTTCTCGTCTTTAAAATGTGTGAAGATCGTAGTTTTCAAAACTTTGAAGTTTGTGCATGTATATATTGAAAAATGTTATATGTAAGGTACAAAGTATTTTCAATATACATGCAAAATACAGAAGTTATTCAAAGAACTTTATGTGTCTTAGATATCAATGATTTACGAAAAGTTTGAAAGTAGAAAGAATATGCAAGAATATAAACAAAATATGAATTACGCAAAGCAGAGAGAGAATTTTCACGAATATATATTTGTTATTGAATTGCTTCGCTTTTGAAATATATAAAGTTATATCCGATTGTCAAAGCACGCAATTTCTTTGACAATTAAAGTTGAACAATTGTAGATTTCCATATAAGATTTTCATTGAATTTCAGGAATAATCAGATCAACAAATTCTCAAAGTGGTACATCACTGTATCATAACTAAATTACCATCAGTATTTCCTCTATCTCTTTGAAATTTTTAACTCCGTTAATCAAATATTACGTATAGATGTATTTTTATGACGAATTTGGGCAAAGTGTCTAATCAAATTTCTCTGTTACTTAATCAGATTTATATCACCGCACAATATCATAATTTTATATTATTACATTGTATAAATATTTTTTTCTAATTTATCGTCAATTCCAAAAAAAAAAAAAAAGTAAAAATATTTGATTTTCCATCGAGCAAAATCGATTTTAAAATTTACTCAATATTTATGAATAATGCCAATGATTACAAAATGCTTTGTTATAAAATATATTTATAACAGAATAGTTTTCGATTCAAACCAATCGAAATATGCATTCCATAAAATATACATATACAAATGCTCATAATATGCCCGCGATATGAAAACTCGTAGATTCACAAAATTTACAAAATATCCAGATAAAATTCGATAACGTGCTATTCATGCCGAGTGATTATAGAGAAACGATTCGTGAAACGAGAAATCGATATATCCTTTAGCTTTACGATTATTCCAACGAAATTCTGTTTGCACGTATACATATACATATATGCACGCATTATATATAGAGACACGGTAAATCTAGAAATGCGATTTAGATATCGAGCGAGCGAGAACACAGTGCAAAGTTTCGTCGGGGAGGGGAAGGTGTTGTACATTTTTAAAATAAATATTAACCGGCGCATATTAAATCTTCGGCTAAAAACGGACCGATCCCTAGGATCACAATCTAGCCATAACACTTTGTTTCGCCCGGACTCGCATAAATATCGAAGATCGGTTAGAGAAATCGTTGGCGCGGAATTAATTCTTATGGTATTGATTTATCGTGAAAGCGGGATCCATCCGCGGAAACAACGAACGACCACGTTACGTGATCGTACGTATAACGTAGCGATCGTTGCGCGTAAATTTCCGCCGGCTGGATAAATTTCGTTCGATACAACGAAAAAAATTTATTCGCCGTAAAAGCTTTTATGGCGGGGAATAAAAGTTCCCTGTGAACAAATTCTTACCAGTGAAAAAACGCTTCGTTTTATTCCCCTCGTATTTTTTTTCCATCTCTCTCTCTCTCTCTTTCTTTCTTTCTCTCTCTCTCTCTCTCTGTCCCTTCTCCCATTCCTCTTTTCCTTTCCGTTGTTGTCTATCCTCCGCGTTTAGTTTTTGTATGAAGCATTTTGTAAAAATAGAGGGTACACGATCAACAATTTGAACAGACGCGTTAATACACGCGGTGTGTGTATGTGTGTGTGTGTACGGCTACAGTACATATTGCGATCTCGAAAATTTCGAATGGGCACCATGTAAACGTATAGAATAGTTGGGATGAGAAAAGTTTATTTCGAACTGATGTTTTTAACTCGTTTCAGTAGTCTCTAGTTCGAACTATCTCGTTGGAAAAATTCATTTGAGGTTGATGAATATAGTACAGGTGAAAAGCGATAAGCAGTTAAGTGAATAGTAAGGGTAATTTGTTTTATCGATTATTTGCCGTTGAATGATGAGAAATATATTTTCCAATGGGTTATAATAAAACAGTTTTGTGTTCTTTATTTTATAAATCTTATTCTATTAATTCAGATGAAAATTCAAAAACGAAAAAGTATGAACATAATTATAAGCATCGGTATGAAATATCTCTTTTTTAAATGAAATGAAATTTTTAAGATGTACTTTATATTCTCTTGAAATAAAAAAGATAGCTTTGTGAAATTATGTTATTTTTGACAATGGTATAAATTATATTATATTATATACGTGTATATAAATTATTTTATTTTTATAATACATTTTTATTAAAACAATAAATTTTCTTTTGACGCAATAATTATAACATAAATAGAAGGGATCCTCCGCTTAAAAGATTCGTTAAACAAAAATCTATATTTCTACCCAAACTTTTCAAAAATAATTAAAAATTATAAGAAATATAGAAAGTTTCAAAAACTGATTTAAGAATCCGAATTTCAGATTTTAGTTGTCATCATTTTTAATAATTTAAAAATTATCTTACTCTCTTCTATCTAAAGGAAAAAGAAAAAGTGTCAGGGATTAAATCAAATATTCAAAGATATCATTTAAAGGTATCGTGATTGCAATTCAAAGGTGAAGAAGCTTCGAAGTAACATTGAGAACGCGAAACATAATAGGCATGGAAGAATGAAAGCTCGGAAGTGCTCTCGCGGAAAACATCTTTTGGCATTGATTTAAGCATCCAGCGTCGAATTTATGATTTAAATGGCACTTTTATACGGGTATTCAGGGCGCACCGAGTTCGAGTATGAATTCATAGATGCTTCTTTCTTTCACGAGTGCTTTCCCATACCGAGTTCTCGCAATTTATGCACCGATTTAAGGATCTGGTTATCTTGGATCGCAGAATTTTCATCCAACGACTCGATTCAAGTGATCATACCAAGAATTTCGAGAAGGAACAATCTACTATAAATAATTAATGTGTAAATTAATTTATAACTCACGTTCTGTAATTAAAAATTTATTAGTTGTTTAAATATCTTTTATATAAGTAGGAGTAAGAGGATTAATTTTTTATGTGCTATTTATATATTTTCTGTTTAAATAGATATGTATTATTTTTAAAAAAATAAAAATAAATAATTGAAATTAATGCATTAGATATAATTTATATATATATATATATATATGTAAATATACAAATATCATGCTTATTCTTCCTATTTTAGAAAAAATAGATTGAAAGATTCAATTTTTCAGCATTCGAGAATAATAAACAAAAAATATTTCCAATAATATTTTTAATAAATTTATGAACTAGATACAAATATAATTTTTACAATTGATCGAAAAACTGATATTTGTATCTTAAGTATACGTTTCAATTCATTGTAAAATATTCTTCATAAATCTTCATAAATCTTCGCGATATATATTTTGAAATGGATCAAGTGAATGGCTTCTGAATACTTGTGTGAAATGACATGTGATTTCTTTTAAGAGCAAATAAAATATATCCAGGAGAGAGATTTTCGAGAATCTTTTGCCAAGCTTTAAAAAGAAAGTAAAACTTGGGGCCAGAGTTGAAGGGAAAGAATCTGAGGTGGAGAGTTTGTAGTAAAACTTTAAAAGATAGCAAAATCAGGGACAAATTTCTATGTTAAAGACCAAGTTCTAAAACATCCATGCTTTTATATAAAATACTCTTCTTTATACGTATACATCTTCCAAAATTTCATTATTGTCTTGAAATATCCATAACCATACTCATGTACGTAATACCACTCCAATCTCGATCCATTAGAATTTTATTTTTTAACACATTTCGAATCTGTATTGTGTATTTCACGCAAGCGAACAATGCAGCAGAAAGAATATTATATACAAAATGGATTCGATATTATTCGAAGAACACATATTTTCCTGAATAGTGATGCAACGTTCATTTATATCTCGAAAATGAAGAAAGATATTTAATACGATTCGTTAGAATTGTATATTTATGTTTCACCATTTCTATTTAAAGATATAATCTCCTTTCTATTGCCATACAATAAATAAACATCTTCCTGAAGAAAAAAGGACGAGAAAAAAAGGAAATTGAAAATCATAAAGTATTAACCAATATATATATAAATTATTCAACATATTAATTATTTTACGTAAATTCATCTTCCAAATTATTCATCCCCTGATTCGTATTTCTGAATCACCCTGTATAAATATAAGAGGATCCAATAAAGTTTACCGTTGCAACGCTGTTGAAAATTTGAACTGGAAAAGTTCGACGAAGAGAAAGAGAAAGAGAGACGTCCTCGACTTGGGAGAATAGAGAGATCCTGCGATTTAAAGGAAGAAAAAGAAGAAGAAGAAGAGGAGGAGGAGCGGCAACAGTAACGCTATTAGACTATTTCTGGCTGGCTCCCGAGGGTAAACGCGAACGCGAAATGTCTCGGCCACTGAAAATTCTGGCGCTGCTGCAGATAAAACGCGCCCTCCCCCCGACAAAGGTAGCGGAATGACGACACCACTGAGTGCACGTAATTAGTTATATCCGCCGGGCCTAGCGATGTTCCTCCCCCTCCCCCTCCCTTGCTCCACTTCCCTTTTCTCGTGACGAGTTATTACCCCGCGGTAGTAAATTTTATACCTCGCGACAGGACAAAGGAACGAAGATGATATCAAACAGTTTTTGCTAGACTTTTACTACACTCTGGGGCGTTCTGACATCAAAGAATTAGCGGGCACGCGACTCCCCTCGTTAGATCGGCCACTCTTTGCCCGCGGAAAATCTTATTTTTCGACTTTGAAATACGCGATATGAAAAATTTGTTCGCGCGACCCGACCGTTTTCTCCTTTGAAAGAGGAAAAAAAAAAAAAGCGGTTTCCAGTTTCGAAAATTTCTTTTTCCGTCTGCTTCTATCGTGATATGGGGAGCGCTTATATCATGTATTCTAACAATAAATTATATAATTATTAATGGCAATGTATTTTATTCGTTTATCATACACTGTCTCTCTTATAGTAGTAGATATAAGAGTATTATTTCTTTCGTGTACAGAATTGTGATCTTTTTATCATTTACCGTCTGTGCGTATTTTTGACAATCTAATACTCCAGAATAATGAAAAAGTAAATTACATATTTCTTGATAATCAAAATCTTAACACGATTCGTCATTGTCGAAGCATTGCAGATTTAGCACGTTTCGTGTTCAATCAATTGATTAATAGTGCATCAATAAAAATCGGTGAATTATGATACGTAAAGAAACGTCAGAATTTCCACCATCTGATCTTAACATTTTCTTGAAACAAAGTTATATATATATATATACACGATTTTCATCCACCCATTTTCAACCCATCGAAAGAACCCAACGAACTTTTCGCGGTTGGCGATTTTCCACTCGAACGAAGGGGTTGATCGTTGCTTCCCTCGGCCAAGCAACCAACAGCGACTCGATGGGACGGAAAGCAAAAAGGGGGAAAAAAAAAAGAAAGAAGAGAAACGAAAAAAGGAGAGAAACGTAACAACAACAAAACGAGAAGAATAGAATACTCGCAGAAAGAAAACGAGTGTCGGCTACAGAGTATCCAATTAGCCGGTCCTCGACCGAGGACAGTAGACGCTTCGAGGTTGAAGCGTCGCCCACGGTCGTCTTGGGCTACAACTTTGTCTCCCTGTCCTCAACTCGTACGTGAGCACTCGACTCATCCACCGGTCGCGTTTCCACCAGGCGTTACGGTTTCCAGCGGGCGGGAGGACTACTCAAGTCCGCTTGGTTGGCCCTCAACGGGCATCGTTGCCTCCCTTCGAGGCTTCGTGCACTCCCCTCCCTTCGAGGCTTCTCATTCAAGGCTACGACTAGAAAAGATCCGTCTACGCGGTCTTCCGCGAGACGGAAAGAGGAAGAGTCGCCTCTTCTGGGGAAGCGATTCCTCGCGTTACGATTGTTCCAGGCTTCGTCCTCCGATATTAAAACCAGACCGTGATTATTTCGTGCCGTGAGACACGAAAATTGGAAGTTATGTAATAGATAATGAATAATCAAGCTAAGAATGAAATAATATTGTGTAATAGGGATTAGAAATACTTTGGAAGGAAGTAGACTTTTGGTGGCGTAAAGAATACTTGATTGGTTTTGAATTTAAGTGCGAATTGTATTTTGAGTTATTAAATGTTATGAATTTGATTATTGGTACGAGAGCTTTGTTTTATTTGCGCGTTTCTTAATATACTATTTATGGAATATGCTAATTTGGCTAATGAAAAAAATTGATAATATTACGAAATAGAAGGGTTGCAAGATCCTTTCCAAGATTAGCAGAGTTGAGCATTAAATAATTGATTAATTAAAATTTCTTCAAGTAATAACTTATTTATTAGCTATTACAGTTAACCATTTTTCATAGTTAATCGTTCGATAATTAACTGGTGGTTATTAAAAGCCTCGAATAATAAATTATTCGAAAAACTTTATTCAAAAGAATTTTATCCTCAATTTCAATCATTAAAATTTTATGTCCATCAAGCCAATATTCGGATGGATCCATCAAAATTATTTTATTTCCACTTTTTAATTAAATTAACTCAATATATTATGAATCATTGACTCTGTTTATTCTACATAGAAAATAAACACCAATAAGAAAATCTCCCTTCAAACTTATTTATGATAACGTATAAATAATCTCATCTATATTCATTTATTTATCGACAAATAATTCGTCCACGGATCACGAGAAACCACTTTTCTCACTTCAAAATCACTTCAAAATCTGCCCTACCCTAAACCTAAACCCTCTCTTAACCGTTACTTGCTCCTCGAGATCCGTTTTCTAAACTCCACCCTACCACCATTTCCCCTAACCATTGCGATGATCGTGGGAACGAGGCGAGGCAAGGGTGGCCGTTAGCTCGCCGTTTTACGCACGGCTATACGGTATATACCCGTTGGAACGACCATGCAGTGTAAATTCTTCACGATCCTCGACACGCGCACCGCCATCCTGTCTAAGGGCTCGGTGTCTACGTCTGTGCGTGGTTCCCACGAGTGTGTTCACGTATCGTCGAGCAGCGTACTCAATTACCAAGCCAGAGGGGGAGGAGAGGTTGGCTGTGACGGAGAGACGGTTTCAAGTGCGCAGAGAGAGAGAGAGAGAGAGAGAGAAAGAGAGAGAGAGAGAGGAGGCTGCGCGAAGGGGTCGTTCGTACTCCCTGATGAGACGTCACAGAACGATGTAATGGGTTAGGTTTGCAGTCTTAACGACGCTCGAGAATAATGTATCATGTTGAACAGGATAAATCTAACGCCTTGCGGGATTTCTTGGCCACGGCGGATAATGGCGGCCCTCCCTGGGCCCCATTACCATTCTCGATTTACGAGCAACGTCGCCGATATTTCACCGGGGATACCGTGTAATACAAAATTTCGTATGGAATTCGAGCAGTACGCGATATTAGGTATTCCGGACGCGTGGAATGGCTCACTGTGTACGCCCGTGTCAAGGATATTAGCGAATGCTCCACGCGATTCCTTCGCGCGTAGGAGGGCCGATATAAATGCGCCCGTGTAAATAAATCGTGAGCCTGGTAATAAGTATTCTAACCGTTGCTTGTTCGACAGTTTCGGTTCAACGTTCGACGAGTTTCGCGCTCGTTTGCAACGTCGACCAGGATTGAGTGACGTTGCAAGCTTTTCTCGTATACATGGATACTTAGGTATTTGTGATGCTAATAACGAGAATTTTTCGCTATGGACAAAGGAGTGGTGATAAGCTAGCGATAATGAAATTGATTTTAATCCTTTCTTTGGAAATAATTAATTTAACGTGTAATAATTATTCTGCTGATTATAAGAGTATCGATTGTTTTATCGCAATTTTATGTAATTTTATCGTGAAGTTATTTGATGGAGTCGATATCGCGTGACTATGAATATAAAGTACGTATTATACGTAACTGTCTGTTATTTTTTACTTGAATTTCCCTTACGTTCAATTTTAAACGTAAAAGTGAGAAATAATTTATTACGTTTTTTCCTTATAATCTTCGAGAGATAGAGATATTGATAGGTTTACAATTTTATTATCGACGTGTGTGTTATTAATTCAATATCGTGCGAACTCCATAGATTTTTCTCTATCAATTTCGAGTACGCGTCATAAACCGGTCCCCTTGAGAGGTTACCTGCATGCACCCCCCATTGTAACGGGGGCTGACGTGGAGACCGCAGAGGATGTCGTTGACATACCTCAACAACGGATCCCATGCAGCGTGGACAAGCATCAGAACTCGAATATTTGGGTAGCATCGTGAAACCTCTGTTCATCATCATCCATGTCGACGTCTTGCATTCATTATAACGTGACACCAGACATAATATGTTAAACAAAGGTATGGATGGATCTTCAAAGGGAACACTTTAACGGATTGCTCCACTTATCAATCCGTGATAAATTCGTCGTGTTGATATTTTATACATATACATATACAAGCAAGTAGTCAGATTCATGGAACAATGTCACGAAAATATTTTTTAATTCCTCTTCACAGCGAGATTTACTTAAAAAATATCATGGATTATGGATTATACGCGAAGAGTAATTTTTTCAAGGGATGAAATTCACTCTCAAAATTTCCGCATTCTTTCACGATTCGATATATAATCTCCACCAGAGCCATTAAAACCTACACATTTATTTAATCGTTTAAAATTCTTCTCCATCCCATAACGTTACGAAGTTATATTTAAAAAGAAAAAAAAAAAAAGAAAACTGTCAAAACTTTTCAGAGATCCATTAATTTTATCCCAGAGTCAGAGTGAATTATTAAAAATATTTACAATAATATTACTCGCCTCTGTTATATTTATATTTATATTTAGTAATTAAAATAGTACTTTAAGATATTTTTATTTCCTTTATTGCACCCGTTCGAATACTTTCCCTCGCGCAAATATTTCTACAACTACTGATTTCTTAGGACAGAAAACCGTTTCAAATTATGCGACGCGATACAATCTCCCTTCATCGATCAGTCAATCCACTCTGATTGCACTCGTTCGTTCTGCAGTCCCGAGGATGCCGAGTAAATTACTGCGAAACGGTACAGCTACGCCTTAGCTATCCTCCTAGATAGCTGGGATTGCACGCCACAAATTATCTGCGTGGAGAACCACCCACTAATTCTCTCGCCTTCTACCGAACTATCCACAGCCAGCTTCGCCTTCCACCTTGTACTTCTCCGCCCACATTTCTGCTCGTGGCGGCATCTCCTCTCTCTATTCACGAGAAATGATCCCCCTCCCCCCTTTCCCGAAAATCGTCCCCACTTTTCGTTAAATAAAATTTTCTCGTGCATTCATCATCATTTTTGATAATGTAACTCGAAGGATTTTTTAATAATTTCTATTTGGAACAACAGAGATTTTAAACAAGCTTGAAACACGTCGTTATTATTCTGAATAATTGGATAATTGAGTAATTGATTTCGGTAAGAAACGAAAACTGAGAATCTTATTAAATGTATAGGAAAATAAGATTATTCAGAATGATAAATCCTTAACGTTTTGGAAAATATTTCTTTGGTATATTATTAAACAAATCGATTCATATAAAATTCATTCAAATAGGCGTGAATACGATGATTTTGTGATACAATATATTATAATATTACAGAAAAAAAAAAAAAAAAAAAGATATTGTGCCTCTATAAATCGGGAAACGCGAGGGAAAATTTTCGTATTAATTGACAAGGAATGAAAAAACAGATGAAAGAATCAATGGAAATTGGAAACGCAAAGAGATATACAGAGATGCGTGTACAGAGAAAATATTGAAAAATCGAAGACTTTTTAAATCAACGATATTTTTCGAGAAAATGAATTCTATCGCGGCCATTGTTTTCCTTTCATTTCACAGAATTGCGAATTTGATTTTTTCCCCAACTCGAGCAAAACGATCCATCTATTCAACCGCGAAAAACTTTCAACCTCAGGTTCTTCGAAGAAGCGGAAGCGATGGAAAAGTTGGGGCAAGTTTTTCTACGTTCGAAGAACCCGCGTTTCCCTGTAACCGTTTTTCTCTTACCACAGGTGACTCCTTTCATCGCTCTTCCGATATATAAACGACGACAATACCGCGTCTAGCAACTGTTATCTCGCTGTAATCTGACAGATGACACGAAGTATTGCGTTTATCTAGCACGTGTATCCGCGCGGATGTATACGTGTATACGTCGCGATAGTCATGCAAATAAATCTTGCGCCATCACGTTGCTGTGCTGGCTGGCTGTGAACTTTGCTTTGGAAACACGTGTACGGTATCATTGTACGGTCGTTTGGCGAGACCTTGAACTGTTACACAAGACCATGAATGGAGAGGAGATTTAATTAACTCGAGAAATTCAATCAATTAATTGATCAATTATTTGACGATTGAACAAATTTTTAAAAGAATACGAGAGTTAATCGAATTAGAATTTTAGAAAGGATTACTTCAACTCTACGAATTTTATAATTAGTAGGAGTTTCAAAGTTCAATATTTTTAAAATGTTATATGTTTTTTGATGATAATGATGTTTTTAATACGAGGATTTGTCGCGAGCAAATTGCTATACCGTTGAAACTCTAAATTAAAATCTCTGCCTGCGAAATATTTTAATCCTTAATTATTACACGAATAAATTAGGTTTTTCGCGAATTTCAGCTCGAGAATAAAATCCAGACGAAGTGATAAATAATACTTTGAGAAGATTACGCGATGCGTAACAATGTAACAATGCAAACAATTTAAATTAAAGACGATTAATTATATCGTGGAATAGTAGGAACATTTGTTGTTTGTCATTAGATTCTGAATATTGTTTGTTATAAACAGAAAGAAATCGTTATCGTCGAATAATTGCACCGTGAAAAAAATCTTTCCTTCAAAAAAGTAATTTGACTTTATTGCTTGACAAATTACTATATAATATAATAAATTAGTTTGATCGTGACAGCCTATCGTGGTTAGTTTCCAAATACGATTCTGGAAATATTATTGAAACCGGATATACGCTATTTGAGCCGTATTGGCTCACTGATAGTGTATGTCGAGGATATTCAATGGCCATCAGTAAATATAACGCGGATGATCTCCTCTCATCGATTCTGCAGTGTAAATCGGTTATTGACATTTCGAACGTTTCAATCGAGAGGATGCATTAACAATCTAAGTGTTAAAACCTCGCTTTATTCCGTCCAGAAGAATTGATAATTATTCGGTATTAATATCGATCGAACAAGATTTCGATACTTAAAACGATATCAAAAAAAATTGTGTGATATTTTATTGAACGAACGAATTTCTTTTTCTCTACATTCTTTCCTTTCCTTCATCACTTATTTCTCTTATTCATTCCTTTACACATCGTCTATCAGAAACAAACGATCAATAAAATAAAGATAAAAATTGTATGCAATACATTATTCGTATAATTATATATTAATTGTATCTTTAAAAAAAATTTTTAAAGCTCATCTTTTAAATAAAAAAAAAAGTTTCTACAGAAACAATATAAATTCTCGTGACCAACAAGAACTCAAGCAACATCTGATAATAAAATTTACACCTAATTAAATTAATTCTTATTCCGTATATGTACGGAAAAATCACACACAGGCCAGAGCCCAATTAATTTATCTGGATTAGGATGCACGTACGATGTTTGAAACGTACGAGATCCCCTCTGTACGTTTGCCTCGGAGATCTCGAGCTTAAGCTTAACAACGACCTTACGGTCCCTTGGCCTCGCCGGTAATTATTCCCCTTGTTCACGAGCGTGGACAAGACTCGATGCTCGCGTACACGTTCAATTAAAAGTCGGATGGGGGTTCGAATTAATACGAGGGCGGTCATTAACGACCGAACGAAGAAAAGTCTACTCTCGAAGAGGGACTCTCGAAGAGGGTTGTAGCGCGACACAGAGCTGGGTGGAAAGGAGGGGCTGCTTTCGAGTTGCAAGCAACACCTCTGTGCGCCGCTCTTGGCTTCGATCCATTTCTCTTTTCACCTTCACCGGGGCGATTGCCGGTTAAAGGGGAACGCTGATGGCAAATGGTGGAAAAACTTGATGTTTCTCTGATAATTTTTTATGCATTCCAAACGAAACGTATGAACGTAGATTACGATAAAAAAATTAACTATAAATTCGTAAGAGATATTAAACGAATAATTGATTAATTCGATAATATTATTCATAGATAAAAATAAAATAAACGTACAATATTATAAATATCATGTATTGTACTATTAATATGTAATTTTTGAAAATGATGAATGTTAGAAATATTAAAAATATTAGAATATTTATTTATGTTCCAACTATTTTAAATTCAAATTTTAATTTTTTTAAATGGAAATACTAATTAATACGAATGACAATTAACCTAATAGCTCTCGAAATTAATACCTTAATATTTTACTCTTATCATCTTATTCGTCAAGTCATCCAGGAAAGGTTAAGTGAATTCTTATTTCGCGAATTTCGCGCACACAACTACATTGGACGATTAATTTACCCGGATACTCGTTAATAACACACCAACCACCGTTCTTGATCCGAAACTAGTGCTTCCAAACTTAACATTTAAAACACTCTTCGAACCTTACCCGTGCAACCGGTCATTACACATTTCTTCCGTCACGGTACGGCGTTTAACCACGCGAAACCGCTTCGTAAGAAGAGGGTCTTTCCGCGGAATCCGGCAGATCTGTCGTCGATAACGTTCGGGCACAATTCTCCTTCCCGTCTTATTTCCCTAATGCACCAAGCGAACACGAAACATCCGCGTTTTCAACCTCTCGTTCGCTCTACCTTGCTCTGTTGGATATTCACAGAAAATATTCAAGAACATTGTACAGCAATGTTTTCGTCGTGACAAGAAACGAAGATTTTAAGAGAGTTCTTAGGATGAAAATAATCGAAGATGATTGATCGATTTGGTAGAATTTTCAATCTGGGCTGAGATTGCGAGAATCGAGGAAGCAAATTTAAAATTTAATGCGGGAGAATTTATAATGAAAAGAGTTTTATTTTTGGTTTTTTAAAAAGTTACGAAGCAATGGCGAAGGGATTAGGAAGAAGAAAGTAATAAAGTTTGAGATTATATATGTGTGCTGAAAATTGTGTTGTGAAAGTTATACGTTTTGAAATTGTATAATTGTATCATTTTAAAATCAATCAAGTTTTTAAAATTTTAAATTTCTATTATATCCATTCAATGTTTGAAAGAGGAACGGAGTGGTTAACGGTGTGAACAGGAATTTGATCAATCTGATGGGGAGAAAAAGGAACAAGCAGTGAGGTCAACCAGCTTTGTCCGACTTTAGAAAGCTTTGAAGCTCAAGATATGGATCTTAAGTTATTGAGGATAAAATACTTCAAGAAAACTAAGTTATATTCCAGTTGGATCTAGAAATCTAGTTGGATCTAGAAACGAAGTCATCCGAAGATTCCAGATGACAGGAGCTCTAAATTCTTTCTTTCAAAAGTACCTATTATCCTCGCTGCGGGACAAATCGTACGAAAAAAAGTTAGAAAAATTTGGAAACAAGAGTACTTAAATAAATAATTCAGCTACATTGCACCCAACCGTGATATAAAAATACTTTATTCGATTCTATATAATATATTTAGCTCGAATCTTGAAACTTCTCCTTTCGTTAAACATTTCTAAGATTTTCTCGATATAAAAGCTAAAACTTTCAGCCCAATAGTGCTACACAGCAACATTTGCAAAATGCATGGATCCAAGTTTGGAAAGATTATTTAAAGAAATTATTAAACAGAATATCGAAAATCTAAAAGGCAGTTATTAAAAGAGATTTCTCGATTCTAATATCGATTATAATAATTTCTTAGCCACGAAATTTCTAATTATTTTTTAAAATTCAAATGTTTTCAAATACTTTACCGGAATTCCTTAACATATTACGCTCAATTTCCCGCGAGACAAGAGTCTGGAGCATAGCTGATACGTAAGTTTGATTCCGTGCGACGACGCAATACATCTCTCGTCGGTTTACCGGTAGCCGGCCGAGACGGAAGTGTATCGTGGCCGGCGAAGCGGGTACATCCGGTCCACAAGATTAATTGCCAATAAACTTCCATTACAGAGACCTCTTCCCGTACTGTCACTCTTGTCGTGGCACGGCGTCGTTTCCCGGCCATCTACTTCCTATTTCGGATATTCCTCGACCTGTCACGTCCCTCGCTGGAAATTTCGTTACGCGTTCTGCGCGATGAAATGTCGTTACGTTAGTGGCGAAGATGCGAAAGTGAACCCGATCCATTGTTAATTAATTACACATATACAGCTATGGATCGATACACGTTTCAGGTATTTATAGAAATTTGAGAATATCTTCATTTAAAATGAAAAATTGCAACGAATGCTTAAATAAACTTATTTCCCAGGATGTTACTTCATTAATATTGTACCAGATATTATTTCAATTTATTGATAAAGATTATTTCTAAAATAGAAGTTGTTTAAAATTATATTTTTTATTTCCACTTTAAACAAGATATATCCAAGTTTGTTTCATACGTTCGTTTTCGATAATCGATAATTGCATGGGTGCAAAAGAATATGATATATAATATATTAAATTATCACATAAACTTGTTTCTTTATAATCTCTGTTTCATTGCAGAACTCATTCTGATAAATACCCGAATAATTTTACACGCGCCGATTATAAAGTTCTTTTTTAAAAAAAAAAGGAAAGAAAATTGAAAACAGGTTCATTTCCTCCGTGGGAAGAACAGGTTCTCCGCAATTCGAAGTAAATCTCATAAAAGGAACGGTTTTTATAAGAGACACTTTGTGGCAGTACTTAGCTCCGTTCATCTATTTCTATTCATCCAGGGACCAAGATTATACGGCCGAGCTTTGGAGCGCGTGCACAAGTAAAATTCCTCTTATCTCTCGCAAATTTTCCACATTATTTCTTCGAGAAGAGTCTTCTGTATCCATTGTAGCGCGAAGCACCAACGAACGAAGGTATTCCGTGCCTCCTCGCGAGAATTTCATTAACGTTTTATTTCCCTTTTTCTTCTTCTTACCCCTCTTGTATGGGAAGCCTCGAACGAACGAAACGCGTTCAAATTTATGCAAATTCTTGGACGGTGAAAGTTGTCTCGTCATCGTCCAGACGATAAAATAAAAGATAAAATGGCGGTAGCTCGTGTGACGTACGTGACTAATTCGTGGTTGAAAAACGACTGTGAAACTGTTCGCGTGTCCGAAAGAAGCATGATATCCCGCCCTCGATTAATCTTACCATCAGCTGGCCGAGCAGATGCTTAGAAATGCGGCTTGAGGAATCCATCATGGCGCCATCTACGTGCTCTAAACTCACGATCAAACCGGAAATTGCTTCCCTTACGAATTCGAATGTGTGTGCAGCGATCGAAGATCAAAGTTCTTACGTGCAAAATTCTTACGATCGGAAAGGGGAGGGAAAGAGGTTCAGAAGTTATCACGCAAACGTCGATTAAGGTATTCACTTTGCAATTGGTTTCGCCAGTTGCGATTGATCTACACGAGTACCGGAAACGATCAATCAGTCAGTCCATCTTATTTCCTTGGTTAGATTGGCTTACTTTTTAAACGGTTTTCACATCGACGAAACGATTTTGATAATTCTTCTTGGTAATTATCAACCAATTCTTGAATGAGTATATATATATATACGTTCAAATATATAGAAGGCTAGATTGGGATTTTATTACGAGAAAGTTAGAAATAGTTTGATCATGAATTGGTGTTGTAATCTAACAGAGGATCTAATAAAATAATCATATGATGTATAATTGATGATTTCTCTTTCGTTCCATTTAGAAAAATTCCCTTAACGAAATATCTTTCTAGCTTTGCTAAGACTTATCGAGTTAACGCGAATCACTATGAATGAGCAACATGTAGCACGAGTGTTTAATAGGATAATTTAATTTCGTGCAATATTAGATGTATAAACTCAACAAGCACGAGAGGAATCCACGTTATTCAAATGTATACACATGCGATTTAATTGTTAGAAATTAAATTTAAACACTTTAGAGATCTCGAGGATAATGACTCTAATGTTTGTACTTACATTTGTCTCTGAGATCCGCATAATTCCAGAATCCTGGTGAACGTGGAAAACTACTTGAAAATTGTTTCCACCTAGAACTAATATAATGGTCCTAATACGAAAGTAAAACGATCCATTTCTTCGATTATTTCACGTTCAAGGCCATTATTATCTCTCAAATTCAAACGAAAATTGTAACATCAAAGGAATTATTTCTTTCTAATCAAGCTAAGATAACGTTGATAGCCATTTTGATTCTCGTTGAAGCTTGCATTATGTGAAATCACGACTAAGAGCTAATAATCTTATTCTGATCCTTTTTATTGCATATAATACAAGATGCGTATCTGAAATGGGTCACGTCACTAAACTTTGATAAAGCTCAACATTGCGCGTTCTATAGTATATTTTCTATCGACGAGTTCCACGAGTTGTTACGAAGTTCCTACTTTGTGTTCTGTGGATCTATTGTATTCCATATCTATTTCTATGGAAATGGAATACGAAGTGTTTGGTTACACGATGCATGGGATATCTCGTATCGATTTCTACAAGCCTGCATTATATTACATGCTACAAGTTGTGGACGTCCAGTATTGTTCGATGACAGCTACTCTCCAGTAGATTCCATAATTCGAAATGGATCGTATCATAACAAATCTTGTAAGCGTATGATGTCTCACAGATGTCAATTGCGATGATTTATCTTTCACGAGATAATCGATAGAGATTTTTAAATTTGAGATCTTTTCAGGATTCGCGAATATGGAAATACGTACAGAATCAAAAAAATTGAATAATTGAGTAATTAATCGAATTAAATAATAATGATAAAAATTAAGAAAATCATTAATTATAATTCTATAATATTGTATTTATTGTAAATTTGAATGTAAATAAAGAAGTGAAAGAAAAAATCAAAAGGGAAATGAAAATTGATTTTGAAATGAAAATTAATGTTGCCAAAAAGCATTGAAAAAATAAGAATTAAATATCATATTATATGCTTGTGTCTGTTAAATATTATCAATAATTATTATCGTAAATTAGTTCAAATTTTTTGATAAAATTTTTTGATAAATTATAAATTTGGAAAAACTTGGAGATACAGAATTCGAACAAAATTAATTAATTTAGAACGTTGATTTCCCGTTGTGATTTTCAAATTTTTATCCCATTTCGTGTTTCGATAAACAAGAAGATTTTTAATGTTTCATAAAATGCATTAGAGCTCATGGAAGAGAAAAAAATTCGAAAATTTCACTGCGTGGCTCACTCGAAACAATTCAACTTTTATCCGAAACATTTTTCGCTAAAATCGTTTCTCGCAGTGCATCGAGGCAATTCCAGGTATATATATATACACATATACATGTAAGCACGTGCTTTACCCTGTATCACGAAGAGGTTTAAATATTCCAGAGCAATATCTCTCTGATGTCACTTCCTTATTTATCTGTTTTAACTGAACCCGTTAGATGCCGAGTAGTCATGATGCATCTTCAGAAATGGTTGAATACACGGTCTATGAAACTTAAGAATGATACAACCGCTTGAATGCTAATACGTCGTAATAAAGGTGCACAACGTACGTTTATTACTTTGGAGAATAGCTTCGCTCATTGTTCAAATTTCGCTACTATAAAACGGCCGGGCTCATAATACGCGTACGTGTCGGGAATACCTCTTCGTTTTGCTTCCCGATTTGTATTCCAATTTCAAACGAATCCACTGGAAAGCTACCTGTTAGAGCTCTCCAACCTTCCGTGTAACTCATACTCTTATTCCCTCAATGGCAATCGAGTTTAACGATAGGAGGGAAACGCAACAAGGGGTGTGGTTCGATGTTCTTTAAAAATAAACGTTGGAGGGCCAATATCGTAAAATATTGTCGATAAATATTATTCCTTGCGTTACGTTGTTACGTTGTGTCTGTATCCCTCGCGATTACCTTCCTTCCTTCCTTTCTTTTCTGATCGACACGTTCGAGTTCGCGTGTAGTATCCCATAAACCGCCTTGATGGCGGAACTTCCGGAAGAAGTTCAGCCTCTTCTTCGAATATTATTGATGCTCGAAGCGTGAGATTGATTAATATGATAAAATTGTGTCTTTTTTTTTTAAGTGGAAATTTGAAAAAAGAAAAAAGAATGTTTCAGTTCAATGATTCGTAAAATCGTTTAGATGTTACAAGGAAATTCTTCCAATTCGATAATTTTAATTTTACGTATAATAAATTATACGTAAAATATATTTTCTTTTTCCCATTGAAATATTGAGAAATATCTTCGAGAAGATGAAATCAATTCCAGAATTTAATTTTTACTGTTTTATCGCTTTGTTGGAGAAAGAATTACGAAGGAAAAATTAGGAAACTTTGAAGATTCCATTTTCTTAAAGTCATTTTTCAATTATATATTTGCATGTATACGAACTTTTATTAAAATCGAAGATCGATCGATCAAACGGAAGATTCCATCAGTCTTACAATAACGAAATTATTTGTGTACCGTGTTGCAAGGAAATCATCATCGATTTTTTTTAAAGAACCGCGAATAAATAATATATGTATAAACAAAAATCATTAAAAAAAAAGAATTTCTCGTATTTCATTTTAAAAGGAGTCGAGATTTATTAATCAAGAAAATTTACAATCGTCACTGTGTACACACAGATGTTTCATCCCATGCTCTGTATTAAATTAAAATTGCACGATTCTATCGATGTACAAGTTAAAAGTTAAACGGAACTCCCTCAGTATTTTAAATTTGATTTAATAATTTGACGACGAGAAGAACGTTTGAAAAGAATTTCACAATTGACGTACGATCTGCGAATACTTGCATACAATTGAACTCTGATATTCGAATTATTACAAAAGAATTTAATTTTTACCCCCGCCGACACGGAAGATTTTATTAAATTAAATCTTCACCAGCGTGCGCAATTCAAGTTCCGAGTAAATTAAATTTCGCAAACGCGTGTCGCCATAGTTATTGTGTGTGTGTGTACGTCATTCTTTTTTCTTTTTTTTTTTTATTTTCCTTATTTGTATTACTACACCGGACTTTTGAAACATTTCCCTTAAAATATACTTGTCAAACTGTAAAAATTTAAATTACGGATTTATTTAATCCGAGGAACGATTACTTTGCAGAGCTATAAGAAATTTAAACTGCTAGCGTTTATCGAATTAATTAATATCAAGAAAGTGGCATGTTTAATAATAAATCGTGTACAAGTTTAAACATGAAATATTTAATATATAAAATTGTTTCTTCCGTGATATTTGTAATATTTCATATTCCGGCAATATTTTTTATGAAATATCCACGAGATAAGTTTCACGGGAAGTCAATAGCTTTTAACAGAAAGCTAATATATTTCTTATAATTAACCTTATTATTTTTATCAATCAAGTTTCGAAATATAAGTTTCTGGAAATAAACTCACTTGAATCACTTCTTATCTTGAAAATTTAAATTATAAACAGGAAACTAAAATTATATAAAAATTATGATATACCTTCCGCTAAACCTATTTAATTGCAATTCGAACGCTAAAATAAATAGCAATAACCTACCCACATTGTTCTAAAACAATTTCTTCCACTAATTTCTCGAAAAATTTTTCCTCATAAAAGTTAAGACCTTTATTCAATCCTAATAAATCAATTTCCGCTCGTTCACCGGCCACCCCCCTCCCTCTCCTCCCTGCGTTTCGTTTTCCACACGCGTTTGATTCATACGTGGCGCGAAACGGGCGCAACAATATGCATCCGTTCCAAATAACGAGTAAAAGCCTATAAATCCCCCTGGTATTCGCGGCTGCGTTCCCTGCAATATCCGGCCGTAGCGTATTCGCAAAAAATCACGGCCGCGCTCTCTGCGTACACGTGAACGTACTTGTCAGCCACGAATTGTAAAAATGTCCCTCCACGTCCGAAGAAAATCCCTCGCCCACTTTCACGAACGACACGTACGCGCTTGATGTATACCACCGAATTATTATTTTGACGTTTCGGGCCAGCCTTTCTTTCTTCCTTGCATCCCGAACGTGTACGCTTCTTAAGCTCGGCCGGGGCCATTAATCATGTCGACGAAAATAAAAATGGAGGCCGAGAAAAATGATACGCCGGGAAGAGAGGGAAGGGAAGGGAAGGGAAGGGATCGCCTCCACTCTCGAGTAGAATACATTATTGTTATTGTTTCTTTTTTTTCTTTTTTTTTTTTTTTTTGCAACCCTTTCGCTTCACCCGCTTTTTATCACCGGCAGGGGACATTAATTAGCATGCCGGTGACGCGTGGATGGCCGTCGGTGTACGCGTATCGTATGTATATCGAGAATTAAGGGTGGTTTATGCTTATATCGAATAAATCAATGAACGCTGTGTGTCTGAGATGGGAAATATCGGGTAATAAATCCATTAAAAATTGTGAAAAGTTCGGAATTATTGTTCTCTTCTGGCGATTCGTTCTTGGAATGGGGTATTGGTGTTTTATAATAAAATGATGATATAAAGGATTATATCAACGAATGAAATATACAACGAATGAAATATTCTTCAACGAAATTTTCCATGTTTCATTATGGCGAATGATTAAATTTTTTTAATTTCCACCACCTTCGATCAAGTTTTAAAATAGGATAATTCTTTCTTAGAATTGAATCAAACGTGGTTTATTAGATTATTTGGATCTTATTCATTCGTTATCTATTAAATCAGCCACGCTAACTTATCATACAAACACTCCCTCAAAATTCAATGTATCTTTTCCCTTTAATCCACGTTCAATCAACAGTCGATCAATATATATATATTAAAATAGAACGATTGTCGATAATGAAATAAATAGTTGCATGTATAATTTAATTAACTTCGAATACACTTTAACTAAATCCAATATTCTCGAAAGAATTTTTTTATAGAGTGAAATTCCTTGACGGATATCAAGCCAGTTCCATAAAAATTTTAGATCGTTGAGGTAAAGAGGGGTGTACTCGAGAAGCGTTTTCCATATCGGAGAGCCTTTAAATATTAATCTTGGACAGAAGAGAGAATGGAGGAATATAATCTGGCTTCATTTTTCCCCGATGCGAGGAATGTTTGCATCCGAAAATTCTTTTCCCTGCGTAGAAGGAAGAGTTAACCAGGGTAAACAGTCGTTGTCTTTCCTTCTAAATCCTTGCTCGTCCCCTGCGTGTTCTACGTGTATCGTGCTTCCGCGCCATTGTGGGTAATATATGGGCGGTGCGGTTTGGCACGGGGTCGAGAACGTAATATTTGAAGAACAGACGCATTGTTAAAGCGTTACGACGGAATACTCGTGTTTAATACTGGATGCTGCCGTGCTGAAAATGGCGCTCGTGCAAGCCTCGTGGAGATTTAATGGAAAGGAAACTCCATCTATTAAGAATATCTACTGCGGATAAAGATTCGGGTAATTACTTTAAAGAGTTTCGAAGGTATTCAAATTTTTTTATTTATTCAACTTTGCAACACGTTTGCAACCCATTATCTTTTCTTTTCGCGCGCGCTCACCTTATGTAAAATGTAATATTATGCGAGAAAATTCGTTATACGGTATAGTTCAATCTGTGTTGATTAAATATTCGCGAGGATTTCGCGATGAAACAACGAAAATAATTTTCTACCGAGGGAAGAACAAAGAATTCCGATATTTTATCGCAAGATTAAACTTGCTTTTTACAAATTGCAAATTACTCTTTCGATGGATAAATATGTTGGAAGAATCAAGTCGAAATATTGATTTAAAATACGTATGAATATTTTCCAATCCGTGTTCCAATTTTTTAAAAATCTTTTTAAAATTTAATACAGCAACAGTTTTTCGTAAACTACTTCGTAAACGAAAACATTTCAATGGATAATTCTGGCAATTAAAGAACTCGTATATCACCCGAGAACTCGTTAATTATAAAGCATGTCATGAAAAGAACAACAGAATTGCAATCGTCTAGTTCATTTTTCCCGTGAAAAGGGCAATTTCTCCACAAAATGGAGTAAATCTTATAAAAGAGCTGTCCGTTTCATTGGACTTATAGTTAATTCCGTCTATATTCATCTATCTTCATCTGTAAAACAAAAACAATTTATTGAGGAGTCTCGTCTTGCATCGTTCACTTATTCCAAGATTAAGAACGATTCTATGAAAAGATTTTCAGGTTAAATTTTATTATATTCAAGATCCTTATGAACAAGATATTATTCACTAGATCTAGTGCTAGTGATTTTGCATTAGTATATAGAAATTGCAAAAATTTTCTTCATCTGTATTTCACTTAAAATCACACGAATCTATTCCATTGCGATTCCATTTTTGTTTGTAGCATTTCTCTTCAGAATTGTTTGCATATCTGCGCCAATTTCAGAATTAAATCGAAAATTCCCCCGCAAAAACTTTATAACAATTTGCATCATTGTATTTCCCTTTTTCATACATAAAGACATATCATTTCAAAATCTATCACAAAAATCTAAGCTTCTTATTTAAGCTTTATTATACAGCTTTTCTATTAGAGATAACAGTATAAATCATTCCTCCAATTTAATAGTGGCGTGACTCGAAAACTCGTACCATCCTAAGAAACGTAACGCAATATCTCGCCATTATATTCATCGTACCATTTAGTCTTGAAACAAGAGCAAACTTGAAGGATTAGCTGGAATATGGAACGTTGAAAATTAAGGAAATCCCACCTCGAAAGGGTAAATACAAGACACGTTGCGCGAGGTCAAACTCGGATCGGTTTACCGTGGACGGAAGTTGAGTCGGAAGGTCATCTTTACTCGGCAGGAAGTCGAGTGTACCGCAATGCAGTTCTGGACGCCGCGCCGTGTATCCCGTGTACCATGTTCCATATCCTTCGTTGCTGTTTAGCACATAATGCTACAGGCATCCAATTCGGTTACGGAAGTACTTTTGACTTGAGAGAGTACAGTTGATCGATGCAAAATGACTTTTAATTCTGTCTCTATGAACGACGATCATTTTTGATTGAATATTAACATTGAATGCTGATTGAAAAGAAGTTTCGTGTTCTTTATTTATTTCAAGTTTTGACTGTGAATAATAAATATAAGAATGTTCGTTGTGTATTGTCGAGGAAAGGAATTTTTTTATCGATTTTCAACTCTGAAACGTAACGACAATACATATTTAAATGAGTTTTCTCTTCGTTATTTTTTCTACTTTCAACAAAAAGGAGACTACAGCGCATCTTATACAACAAAGCGTTACATAAATATTCGATATTAAGATAGAAGTTTCGTAACGAAAAATCAAAGATTAATGTGAAACTTATAAAATTGTAATTTGGAATGGAATAAGTCTTCTGATGAGAAACTTGGCTTGTATACTTTGGAAGTAGTTCATTGTTCCCGTTGTACTTGCTTGTTGTACAATCGAAAAAAAGCCACTGTGAAACTTCTGTTTACGCTTTTAAATTTTATTGTTTAACTGTGGATTATTAATTGCATTGCAGTATATCTAATCAAGTGGAGGATCGTGTATTTGAAGATAATGAGTTTTTATTCCATCTCGTAGAGTGTTGATAATCCAAAGCAAGGCTTTTTTAAAACAAATACGACGAATTTTCAATTGTTAAACTAACGATATGCGATATACCAGCAAGTAATTAGAAAAAGAAGAGCGAGAACAAGAAACACTTTACACGAGTTTTATTTGTATTTCCTAATTTTTCCTTTCTCTCTTTTTTCATATTTCCTTTTTGTTTTTCGAATTATTCGAATAATCGTATCCTCCAGAATTTGCATAAAATATATATACATACCAACTTATTATCTCACAGTTATTCATAATAAATTTTTATAGGTATTTCAATGTAACTTGTATTATAATTTCACATAATAACAAATCTCAGATTTTCCATTTCACAATTATTTGAAAGATCGATATACCTTTACGTATAAATTTCTCAAAATAATTTCCATGCATGATTTCCATGCTACCATGATTCTCACTCCCCCTAAATGACCTTTCCAAAATATTTTTACGAACCATCAAATCCCGAATAATTTTTCCAACTGTTCCAATAGATTAAAATCTTTATCTCACAACACAGATCACCCATCTGATATCGTCTCACTACCAATTCTGATAATAGCTTATCAGAACAACAATTAAAAATAACGCAACGACGATGAAATTAATGATCCTTGGAAAAGGGCGAATGTTTAAGAGCGCATCGCGTGCCTTCGCTTCTATACACCAAACAATAGAGTTGCCGAGTAAGCCGCGACGATACACTAAGGCTAACCTCCTCGAAGATGGCTGAGATACTTGCCGCGGGACGCCCAGCCATTATATCGGTGATTATATCGGTGGATGCTGATGGCGGGGAAAATGGAAGCCCGGCGTCAGCATTCGAGGCCGGCTCTTCAACGGCGTTGTTCGACCTCTTCAACGTCGCCTCCAATCGAACCGCGAATATCCCTCGTTTCCGCGAAGTGTCGTCGACGAATTTGGGATGGGATACGTGAGGGGTGAAAAGAAGAGATGTTGAGTAAGCCGCGATGAAAAAAAAGAAAAAAAAAATGGCCGCGGAAAAAGGTTAGATCGTGGTCAACAGGCAATCGTTGATATCGACTTCTAGCCATAATACAAAGGGACGGCTGAATTGACCGATCGTTCAAGTATCGAAGATAATTGCTTGAGTGGAATGATGAGATTACGAACTATGAGTATTCGATGCATTCATGAATCGAGGATGGTTGGCTTTGAATATCGGATGGTTGAAATTGATCCAGCTTTGCGTCTCGAGAAACATCGTTTTAAACGAAGTTTCAAGATATATTTTCATTAAATTAATTTAATGAAAATATTCTTTTCCTTGTTTAGATGGAATATATATATTATATTATATTGATAATTATGATAAATTGTTACGTATGAAATAGTAACAAAATTCAAGAGAGAAAGAGAGAAATTCATATTTTACACTGTTCTTGGTTTGATTAGATGTTCGTTTTAATTTTTTATTAGCGTTTTAATTTGATCGCGGGGAACAAGGATCGAGAAAATTCCGTTCGTATCCAAGATATTTCAGTAAGATAAAATATGCATTAATTTTGTAATTAGAGCAAAAAAGGATTCATGCAAAATGTGCTATTTAACGTACAGTCCCCAGAGAGATCTGGATTTGACACGTCCGACCAAGCACTCCAGCGACACGTGATTGACGTTTTCGGATAGTAATAAGCTGTACGTGCCAGAAGCATGGCGGCGACACAAGCATCGCAGCGAAATGCGATTACTTCGCGAAAATCATGCAAACCAGAATCTTTCGTACGAAATATCAATGTTGCATTTTTACCTCCATTTATTCTTTCCATCAGTATCGATCAGGTCGTATCGTTAACGAGAACAACTCTCGTTTTTTCGTTTCAGATTCTTGACGTTTTGCTATCTGGCAGCCCTGCACTGTTGGTTATTACTTTGTCCAGCGACGCTGTCTCATGATTGGCAGATGGGATCCGTTCCTTTGGTTGCCTCGTTGGCCGACACCAGAAATCTGGCCACCTGCCTGTTCTTCGGCGGTTGCCTGATCCTAACCTACAAAGCCTTCACGGACTTCGAGGTAAGAATTTCGAATAAAAATATGGCAAAGTAAAATTTTAGATCTTCATTTTGTGCTAATGAGATGTCTTCAAATATTCGGTATGGAAATGGAAATTAATGATACATACCTTTTTTGTGCGAAAACTTTGGATTTTGATTAGATTATTAGGAAGAGATATGGAATTAAGATCAAGACAATTAGCTTCTTAAATCTGAAACTGATGCAAATAGTTAAAAGAGCTGGAGAAATGTGAAACAGAAATTTAAAAATGCAAATATTGGATAAGATTTCTATGTTGAAAAAGTACCAAATCAAATCTGAAAGACTATCAAAAAATGATATTTTCTTCAATAAACCTAAATGAAATGTAACAAAAAAGAAAATTTGTTTCGATATATTTATATTCTTCTATTGATACTTCTTCTAATGAATGATACTTTGTTTATAAAGATTATTCATCTTGCAATTTATAAAAACGATGGCTGTAACTAAACATCATTCAGAAAATATAGAGAAGATGAATATTAAAATTAAAAAATATTCAATTTATACATTGAATTTACTTTAAAAAATAAAAAAGAGAGAAGTTGGAACTTACTATAATATCTTTCTTCATAAAATTTTATTAAACCACGCTGAAAAACACTCGAGATTATATTCACCTTATCAATCTGTACAAGATTTTTATTACCTGTAACAAAACCAAGATATACACAACAAAATTTAGTACCCTATTATTCAACAAATCTCTTATTATATACGCATTACATCTCCCTATAAAAATGCAATCTATCGTGCACTCCTGTTCCCTGAAAAACTCCATTAAAATTTCCACACAGGATAAACTAGAAATTTCCACAAGGTGAGTTCAATTTTTCCTCCTCCTGTTTGAAATTTCGCCATCACGAGTATTCACGCTGTCAGCTGTTTCCCTAATAACCCTTAAAGGGGCAACGTAACAAAATTACACGGCTCTCGGCCGATTAATAACGCGAAATTAATAACTTTCATACGTACGGTTCCATATCCTCGTGTACACATCCCCCCCCCCTCTCTCGACCGACGAAAAGAAAGTTGGTTAATTGACCCTCCCGATGTAACAACTCTGTTGTACCAATGTTGTACACGTGCAACGTGTAACGGCAAGCAAAGTTAAACGACCGGCCAGTTATCGTCCGCAAGAAGTCATTCCACCGCTAAACGTTTCGCCCACGAATACGCCAGCCAACGAGCCGCAAACTTTTGCCCTGATCCCCTCCCAGCCTATGATGAAGCTGTACTTGCCTCGAGAGTCATAAAGAAAGTTTCACGATGGGCACGACCCATCGTCGAGCGGAGCGATATATATCCTGGCTGACCCAACTCTGGTCACCTCGACGGTTTTCCGGGTCGTTCGACGGTAATGCCGACCGTTCAACGTAATCACCCCCTTTAAACTCGAGAACGTGTGCGACAACTTTTCTCGAAAGAGATCCATATCCCGTGCGTGGTTTTAACATCGTATTCTCCTCTCTCTCTTTCTCTCTATCTATCTATCTATCTATCTATCTGTCTCTATCTCGGTTTCCATTTTACATCAAGAGAATGGCAGTTGGAACAATCGTGATCGAGGCGCACAGTGTGACGTTGATGGAACCGCAAGCGGATCATCTTCTTGGAAGGAAGGAACGAAAGCCTTGTTCCCTTTCGTCGCAATAATCTTTGTACCTAACATCCGATTTTGAGGGACGTTTCTGTAATAACGCCCCTCGGCATTGTTCTCTGATGCTATATTGTCTGCATTCAGCTCACATCTTCGACACACTTTCGTGTGTCAAGATGGCGGGGAGTGTTTCGTGGTATATCGGCAAGCGGAAGCTGTTTGGAGGAACGTTTGGGGAAGGCTTTTCGAGACTTGATCGAGAAATGGATCTCCTTAGGGCATGAACAGAGTTTTGTGATTTTGTTCTCGAGGAACTTTTGAGAAAGTTTTGCATTGTACGTTGTGGAAATTTGTGGATGAAGAGTTTTTTTTCTAGATCATAATCGTGAAACACGATTATTCGTTCGTATGTGAAATTAGATCTTTTTTTTTTTTTTTTTGAATTTTGAATTGGTACGAATTAAAAACGAATAAAGTTTAAATTTAGAAAATTAGAATATGTAAAGATATAAATATACTTGAGATGAAAATTAGTTGAATTTAAAATAAATCATTTTTTTTTTTAATAGAGAAAATTTATGTCTTTTACGGGATCAATGTGGCTATAAATTTACGATGATTATAGAACGGTATGCAAATATGTCGGACAATAATTTACCCGTTTATCCCGTTGAATCAATTGGAACGCATACACAACCTGTGATCACGAAATTGCTGATCCAAAATTGATTCGCGTCTAACACACCCTTGAAATACGACAACTGGCTATCATTGCCTTGCATTTCCTGCCCTGTAATCGTTTCAATTCATCTATTCCTCTTCTTTCGGCCTTATTTACTCTCTTGTTACTCGTGACAAATGATGATAATTTTACTATAAAAGAAAAAAAAATTTTTTAAATATGATAGATCGTGTAATTAATAGATACGTGTTTTTTAATAAGAAAAAAATGTTGTTTCAATGAAATTCAAGAAATTTAATTACGTTTCTAGAATAATTACTTTTGATTTATATTAAAATTTCTGTATTTGTGTAATTAATAATGATTAATTTTGATACGTGTACATATTACGTGGAATATGTAATTAAAAACACGTTTCAAAAATGTATTTTTCATTAACTTGCAGATTATAATTTTTATTAATAACATTTACACAATTTAATTTTTTTTTTTTGTAATTATGAATATTTATAATTACACAATTGACATTTTAGTCGTTCGATATTATAATGCAATATAGTATAGTGTTTAATGATTCGTAAAATATACACGATTTAATCCATTATTCTCTCCATTAATCTTAATTAACGTGAACGAAGCTAAAATGAAACTGATTTTTTACGTTTTCGATTCCGTTAATCATAACATTCGTATATTTTCTGAATAATCATTGCAACAAACGCTAAGCACATGAAATAATAATTTTATTATTAATCAAAAATATTTATTATTATTGCGCTGTTGATATATCAGTTTTAATTCCATTTCTCTCCAATATATCGACCACCTTTTCGTACGAACTTCTTGAAATCTCTTCGCTGGTCACGACAAGTGGTTTCGTGTTTTCTATATGCGCGATTCTTACTGGCCCTTCAGAAGCTTGTTTCACTATGTAAACATCCACCTTTTCTCGATTTGATTCCTTTGCAAAACAGAAAAAAAAGAAAACAAATTACACGCTGCTAATCTTTGTCACAAGATTCTTAATAACGAAAAGTCATAAACTCTTATACTTTCTTGAACTATACTTACTCGAGATATACTCGAAGATTTATCGTCCATCCTTTCAACGCTGCCAACTTTTGGCGCATCCTCATTGGTCGATACGCGGTCGTCGTACGTGGTTGGAACTTTTTTATCCTTTGAATCATCTCGAAAATGTGTAAACAGGGAAAGAGATTTGAGAACGGTGTATAAATCGTCATTCTTAGTTTCGACCCCAGAAACTTTGCTCGGCGATCTATAAGATGAGAATTTCATTGATCTGTCAGAATCTTTTTCATCTGAATGCGATTCAAACTCGCTCAAAGATACAGGGATGGGCTGCTCGCTCTTATTCACGATTTCCGCCTGAGGTTTTGCTAACTTCCAGAAACTAGGCTGCAGTTTCTTTGCGAATTTAACGTTTGGAATTTCTACGCTTATTTCGTTGGATGGCGTCGTTTGAGAAACATGGGACAAAGGGCCGCTCGACTTAAGATTTCTTTCTTTCTCGTCCAAAGAGAAATGTGCGTTTTCTAGGCTTGGAATGGAAGGAATTTTTGAGGGATTATTTATCGGAATCTTATTCGTTGGTGGTGGTTGATCGAACAGTATGTTGGCCCATTGATCGAGAGGTTTAGGAATATTAGGTATTCCTTGATTTTGTATTATTTGGAACGATTCATCATTTTTATCATTGTCTGTATTCTTTACTGGTTTTAAGTTTTCTGAATCACTTTTTTCTTCGTACTTATTTAAATTATTAATGGAATTAGATTTATAGTCGAAAATAGTCGGTTTATTGGAATTATCTAAATTATTGTTAATCGCAGTAGACTTAATTGATGTATCAGAGCCAATATCTTTTTTCAAATCAAGCTTTGACTCAAGCTTCGGTATTTTCGATTTTAGTATCTTTGAGTCCTTTGAATCGTTGTATTCAATATTTAAATCATTAATTGCAGCAGATTTAATATCTTTTTTCAAATCAAATTTTGATTGATCCTTTACGTTTGATTCGTAATTCACTTGTTTTGGATTATTTAAGACTGAGTTTTCATCTTTAATATTTAAATTATTATTAATTGCAGATGTATTATCCAATTTAAATATATTATTGTCTTTTATGTCAAATTTTGATTCATTCTCTGCTTTTGGTTCATGTATAATTTTCCTTGAATCACTTAAAATTGAATTCTTGTATTCATTATGTAATTCATTTTTAATGACGTTGGGTACATCTGTAGATTTAATTAAAACATTGTGAGCATCGTCTTTTACGTTAAAATTTAATGAATTCTTTATATTTGATTCATGCATGATATTTTTAGAGTCATCTAGAACTAATCCATTTTTAATTGCATCAGATATGTACGTAGATTTAATTGACGAATCAGCATTTTTCTTTAAATTCATTTGATCATCGATCAATCGATCTTCTATTTTTGATTCATAGATCTTTTTATTTGAATCACTCAGTGCTGAATTTGTGAAATCATTTTTATCAACAGTAGATATATAATAAGGTTTGATTAATATATTAGGAGCAGTATTTAAATTGAATTTATCTTGAATTTCATGTTCTTTTAATATCTCATTTTTATTCTTCAAATTCAAATCTCTCACTGTTGAATTTAACTGGTTTGAAACAATATTATATCCTTTTTGATTTTCAATTGTTGTTTCGTTATCTGTCTTATATATTGCTTTATAAGGTTGATTTTCATTTAACGTACGTTCCTCTTCCACTTTAGAATTTGTTTTCTCTTTCTCTTCTATTATATTCTCTTCCTTATTCTGTTTTAATAGAGGTAACTCAGTTACCGCTATTTCAGATTCAGTTAAAGTTTTCTGTATTTGCGTTTCTGTTTCATCGTCCAATATTTCATCTAAATTCTCATTGGGTCTTGCTATTCTATATTTACCAGAAAGTAATTTATCCTTATAATTTTTTGATTGTTGATTTAATTCTGTCTTGAACGTTTCTTTATTTTCCTTTTTGTTTAATTTGTCAGATATAATTTTTATTCGCCCTCCTATAGACTTATCTCTTTTATCATTATCATCAATACGTAATTTTTTAACCTTATCGTTCGATACTTTAATTTTTTCTTTATTTAATAAAAGTTTTAATACAGAATTTTTCTCTTCCTTCTCAGGTATATCTTTATGTTCGATTAATTTGGCATTTTTCAACAGATTATCCCGATCTTTTGCAACATTTACATCTGTCAATACTTCAGATTTAAGATTTTTATCATAATTATTAGTTAAATCTTTATTATTTATCTTTCTCTCTATATTCTCATTTTTCTCTTGAACCTTCAATTTATCATTTTCGTTCAAAGAATTCTTTTCCTCTCGTCTATTATTTTCTGCATCGCTGCCAATCTTGCTTTCGTTTTCATTAACGTATGCGTTTTTATTATTCTTAATACCAATATCGCTATATTCATTAAGAATATTCTTAGATTTCACTTTTTCTTCTTCCACATTTTTCAACTTCGTCACATCGACTTTTTTTTCTTTCTCATTTTCCTTTTCAATCTTCTCATCCTTCCGTTTTTCCAATTTAGATAATTTATTCCCAATTTCTAATTTAGGTGAACGCGATGCACTACTGTCATAAATTTGAGTATTATCTTGTATTTTCTCGGGTAACCAAGCAATTACCTTATTCGGTAACACTTTATATCGTTCGTTATCGGTCCAATTAAAAGCATGTGCCGTTACATCTTCAGGTAAACGAGATGTAATTGGATTTTCATCCACGTCTGAAGGGTAAACTTGGCTGGTTGTTTTGGTATTCAAAGCAGTTTGAATACTCGTTGGGAGGAACTGCTCGAGTTCATTATCTTCGATTAATTGCCGCGTTGTAGATGGCGTCTTGTACTTGTTACTCCCCCCCATACCGCTTCCGATAATTTCATCTTCCGATTTTCCCCCACCCTTGATCGAAAGATCCAACGTTCCCCGCTGTTTCTTTCCCAATTTATCATTCTTCCCGAAACTTTCCGCGCTTAAATCGGACAATGAAACTTCATCCTTCGGGGCGGATGATGAATCTTCACTTTCTCCAGTGACATCATTACTCTCAGTCGCCTGGATCCCTCCGTTAGATCCCTCTTTGAACACCTCCTTCTTATTCAAATCTCCCGTAATCGATTCACTTTCGTTCCAAACACCTTTTTCTCCGCTTTTTTCCACGTTTCTCGAGTCGTTTAATTTATCCTTCCTCGTCGTCGTAACTCGTCCCTGTTTAAGATCTCTTTGAAAAGGTGAATCGATCTTTGATTCTTTGAACCGATTTCTCGAGTCGTTTGTTCCATATTTGTCAACTTTATTAATCGATCGAGCGTTATAATCATCTAGCTTTTCGGAATTTTTCTTTATTAATAAATCAATGGTATTCGAAAATTTTGTTTCTGTATCATCAGTTCTCGATTTTTCATCGGTTATCACGGAACTACTTCTTCCCCCCTTCTTCACTTCGCTTATTTTATTTTTACCTATGTTGGTAAATGACAAATTAATCATTTTAGAATCATTTTCTTTGGACGGATGATCTACAGCCGCGTTGCGCCACGTTATTTTCTCTTTCTCCAATTCTTCTTCGGCTGCTTGATTAATTGTATTTGATGATATATTACGTTCCCCCAAGGTACCATTATTATCAGGGAACTTGGATCCCCGAGTAGAGGATGAAACGGTTGTTTGTTTCGAGTTCACATCATCATTTGACATTGTTTTACGTTTCTCCACCAGGTCTGGCTCCTTGTTTCCAATTAATATTTTAGGTAAAATATCAATATTTGAATTTAATTCCGATGATTCGTGTGTTCTTGGTTTCGTATGATTTTCTATTGTATTTTCTGAATTTGCTTCTTCTTTTCGTGATGTATAAAGCTTGTCATCTGCTTTCTTAACCGTCTCTTTAAGCTTTTTCGTATCAGTTTGAATATCTGTAGTGGAATCCGCAGGTTTATCACCAAATTTGTTAATGGTATCAGTACCACGCATCTTTTCAAAATCACTTTCTTTGCTTAAATTGCTCGCAGTTTCTTGCGCCTTTAAAGGAGATTCTTTCACTGATTGAATCCCAATTTTCTTTTCTTTCTTAGATTCTTCTCCATTTTTCTTGGAATCATTTAAAAGTAACACATTTTCCGATTCTTTTTTCGTCCTTTCTGTTTCTTTCTTACTTTCCTTAGATTCTTTTCGAGTATCTACATTTGGTGATCCTTCATATCTTGGAATCTTATTTCCACCAATTTCGTTGTCGTCCACAGATATTGTACGAGATACAGGAGAAGGATTATCTTTCTTGCCAAGCGTATCAGAGTGCTCAGATGGATGAACATCTATATCACTTAATTCGCTCAAATTCACACTTGAGCCACGAATTTCGATTTGGCCTTTATCAGCAGTTCTATTTACAATTGCACTCGTGTCAGAATTACTCTTGATGCCCGTGCTGGTTTCCACTTCAGACGTGTCATCCTCGCTTGAGTGAAGCGCTTTGTTTTCATTTAGTTTCGCTACGTGTGCTACTGTAGACAATTCCTCGTTTCCTTTGGAATTCGTAAGATTTCCTGCTCCTGCGATAATCGTAATATCTAACGAGTCCATTGTTCGATTTAAATTTTGTAATTGAATCTTATTCGATTCCTTTCCATTCTTCCCTAATATCTTATTAATTTTATCCGCGGAATCTGTTTGTCTTGAATTAATAACGATATCATTCGAAACTCGATTGTTTTCAATATTTGCCGTTTTTATCGTATTATTATTCTTATATTTCGGTAATTTATTAAATTCTGTTCCGCGTGCGACGTCTATGTCATTATTTTTCAATTCTTTATTTTTATCTTTATGAATTTCAAAATCGTTAAGCGGTTTCTTATCTTCCAATTTTGTTTTCTCTGATAATACACTATCTTTGTTATTCGTTTCAGCATTTCCAAATATTTCCTTTTTTTTTGCAATTTTTGTTTTCTCTGATAATATAGGAACTGTTTGTAATTCCTCTCCCCTTATTAATACATTATTTTCTTTCGTCGTCAATGTATTTTTGTCGAATGTTCGTTCCAATTTTAGATCATTTTTATCATCGTTTTTTAACGAATCATTTTCTACTTTTGAACTTTTAAGGATTTCTTTATCAAATCTTTCATTTCCCTTTTTACGGATATTACCTGTCTCGTTTATTCCTTCTTTAACAAATGATGGCTCTGTTTGCTTTATTCTATTTTCATCGTTTTTCTCGATGAGATCTTCTTTTAACTTGTTTTCATATTGAGATATTTTATCAGCATTTCCATCTTTGTATATTATTTCTTTGTTCGAAATAAGCTTCTCATTATTATTTCTACTTTTATTTTCGAATATTTTATGCTCTTCATCTTTGTTCAAAGGCTTCTTGTAAGATATCACTTCATAATCCTGTTTTCCTGATTTGTTTCTCTTATTTGAATTTTCAAGCGCGTTATCACGAGTCACGTACAAATCTTCTTTCTTATATGTAGTATCTTTGTTCCAGAAATCTTCTTTTAGGTTTTTATCATTTTTAATCTTAACAGTTGAATCTTCAAAATTTTCATTAATTCCATATTTCTTTGCTCCTTTCTCATATTTATCATCGATTTTCTTATCCTTCTCACGCGACTCGTTTTTTACATTTAACGATATTTTATCATTGTATCGAATTATATCTTTTTTCTTTGAATCATTCACAACAGATTGCTCAGAATTTTTATCATTTTCCTTGGAAGTCCATAACAGATTATTATCAAGGTGTGACTTGAATTTTTCAATAATTGACAACTGATTTTTATCATTTTTCAGATTCACTGACCCAGATTCTTTTTTATCTTTCAGAATATATTTTTCTCTTGAATTTTTTAATCCAATTTCCTTTACTTTCAAATCCTCTGCTTTAAGTTGGTCACTCTCCTGAATTACTTTACCAATCTTATTCTGCAACCTAAATTTGTCTTTCTTTGTGTCCTCTATTTTTGAATTCCTAGTCTCCAAATCTTCTTCTACAGAAACTTTCTGATCATTTTTTTCCTCCTTCAAATCCTTTGACTTTAATTTATCTCCTTTATTCAGCTTCTGTAATTGAAATTCCTTTTCTAAAGTATTTTCATTTCCCAATTTTTCGTTATCGATATTTGATATATATTCTTTTCCGTTATTATCTTTCATTTTAGACTCTTTTTCCACTACATTTTTTAATTTGGGTCTTAATACATCGTCAGTTTTTAATTTATTTTCTTTCACATATTCTTTTCTAATATCAAATTTCTTTTCATGTGGAGTTTTAGCTTCAATATCTGTTTCTTTTACTTTTGAGTTATCCAACTTCTCTTTATCTTCTTTGCTTGTACTAATCTTCTCATCTTTTACTTCAGCTGATTTGTACTTCTCTTCATTGTCGACTTCACTATTCTTTTTTAACTCATCAATTCCCTTCCACTTATCTTTTTTTACAGTATCTTCAATCTTGTTGGTTTTCAAATTCTCTGCGTTAATGTCAGTCCATTTATCTATTCGAAGTTTGTTATCATCTTTCTTAACATCTTTCAGTTCAACTTTTGGAATATCGATTTCAAGTCCTTTGTTTCTCAAAGCTTCTGTTCCAAATTTCTGGTCTTGTGGAGTTTTAATTTCAATACTTGTTTCTTTTACTTTTGAGTTATCCAACTTCTCTTTATCTTCTTTGCTTATACTAATCTTCTCATCTTTTATATCAGCTGATTTGTACTTCTTTTCATTGTCGACTTCAGTATTCTTTTTTAACTCATCAATTCCCTTCCACTTATCTTTTTCTATAGTATCTTCAATCTTCTTGGTTTTCAAATTGTCTGCATTAATGTCTGTCCATTTTGTTTTATCTATTCGAAGTTTGTTATCATCTTTCTTAACATCCTTCAGTTCAATTTTTGGAATATCGATTTCAAGTCCTTTGTTTCTCAAAATTTCTGTTCCAAATTTCTGATCCTGTGGAGTTTTAATTTCACTATTTGTTTCTTTTACTTTTGAGTTATTCAACTCTTTATCTTCTTTGCTTGTACTAATCTTCTCATCTTTTACTTCAGCTGATTTGTACTTCTCTTCATTGTCGACTTCAGTATTCTTTTTTAACTCATCAATTCCTTTCCACTTATCTTTTTCTATAGTATCTTCAATCTTCTTCGTTTTCAAATTCTCTGCGTTAATGTCTGTCCATTTATCTATTCGAAGTTTGTTATCACCTTTTTTAACATCCTTCAGTTCAATTTTTGGAATATCGATTTCAAGTCCTTTGTTTCTCAAAACTTCTGTTCCAAATTTCTGGTCTTGTGGAGTTTTAATTTCAATATTTGTTTCTTTTACTTTATTCAACTTTTCTTTATCTTCTTTGCTTGTATTAATCTTTTCATCTTTTACATCAGCTGATTTATACTTCTTTTCATTGTCGACTTCAATATTCTTTTTTGATTCATCAATTCTATTCCATTTATTTTTGTCTAAAGTTTCTTTATTATTACTTTCTTTGAATTTCAAATTATCTAAGTTATAATCTGTCCATTTTCCTACTTGAAATTTGTTATCATCTAGCTTAATATCGCCGAGTTTAATAATTTTTGGATTAATGATTTCATATTTATCCTCTTCCAAATTTTTTATAGGAATTTTCTGTTTCGTTGGAATTTTAGTTTGAATATTTGTATCTTTTATATTTGAAATATCATATCCCTCTTGGTTTCTATTCCATGTACTAATTTTCTTATCTTTTATATTATCTAAATTGTATTTTTTTGCATTATAGATTTCAATATTTCTTATCAATTTATCAATTCTATTCATCAATTCCTTCCATTTATATTTCTCTAAAGTATCTTCACTATTACTCTCTTTCGTATTCAAATCATTTATGCTATAATCAGTCCACTTTCCTTTTTGAAATTTAATATTATCTATCTTAATATCACCAAATTTATCAATTTTTGATTCAACTATATCAAGTCCTTTGTTTCTGAAAACTTCTGTACCAAATTTCTGGTCTTGTGGAGTTTTAATTTCAATACTTGCTTCTTTAACTTTTGAGTTATTCAACTTCTCTTTATCTTCTTTGCTTGTACTAATCTTCTCATCTTTTACATCAGGTGATTTGTACTTCTTTTCATTGTCGACTTCAGTATTCTTTTTTAACACATCAATTCCCTTCCACTTACCTTTTTCTACAATATCTTCAATCTTCTTGGTTTTCAAATTGTCTGTCCATTTTGTTTTATCTATTCGAAGTTTGCTATCCTCTTTCTTAACATTCTTCAGTTCAATTTTTGGAATATCGATTTCAAGTCCTTTGTTTTTCAAAGCTTCTGTTCCAAATTTCTGGTCTTGTGGAGTTTTAATTTCAATATTTGTTTCTTTTACTTTATTCAACTTTTCTTTATCTTCTTTGCTTGTACTAATCTTCTCATCTTTTACATCAGGTGATTTGTACTTCTTTTCATTGTCGACTTCAGTATTCTTTTTTAACACATCAATTCCCTTCCATTTATCTTTTTCTACAATATCTTCAATCTTCTTGGTTTTCAAATTGTCTGTCCATTTTGTTTTATCTATTCGAAATTTGCTATCCTCTTTCTTAACATCCTTCAGTTCAATTTTTGGAATATCGATTTCAAGTCCTTTGTTTCTCAAAACTTTTGTTCCAAATTTCTGGTCTTGTGGAGTTTTAATTTCAATACTTGTTAATTTCTTCAATACTTGTATTTTTGAGTTATCCAACTTCTCTTTATCTTCTTTGCTTGTACTAATCTTCTCATCTTTTACTTCAGCTGATTTGTACTTCTCTTCATTGTCGACTTCAGTATTCTTTTTTAACTCATCAATTCCCTTCCACTTATCTTTTTCTACAATATCTTCAATCTTCTTGGTTTTCAAATTGTCTGCATTAATGTCTGTCCATTTTGTTTTATCTATTCGAAGTTTGTTATCATCTTTCTTAACATCCTTCAATTCAATTTTTGGAATATCGATTTCAAGTCCTTTGTGTCTCAAAGCTTCTGTTCCAAATTTCTGGTCCTGTGGAGTTTTAATTTCAATACTTGTTTCTTGTATTTTTGAGTTATCCAACTTTTCTTTATCTTCTTTGCTTGTACTAATCTTTTCATCTTTTACATCAGCTGATTTGTACTTCTTTTCATTGTCGACTTCAATATTCTTTTTTGATTCATCAATTCTCTTCCATTTATCTTTTTCTAATGTTTCTTTATTACTACTCTCTTTCGTGTTCAAATCATCTACGTTATAATCTATCGCTTTTGTTTTGTCTGTTTGAAATTTGTTAGAATTTATCTCAACTTTCCTGAGTTTTTCAATTTTGGGATTAATAGTTTTAGATCCTTTTTCTTTCAGTTTCTCTATATTATCATTCTTTTTTTGTGCAATTTCAATTCTTGTGTTTGTTTCTGTTTTATTCTGTGTCGTATATTCTTTTATGTTTTTATTTTTTAATTTCTCTTCTTGTTTTAAAGTTAACTTTTGTCCACTTACATCGTCTATTCTATTGTCCTTTTTTTCTTCGTTTTCTATCGCTTTTCTTTTCAAATTTTCTTCTTTAATAAGTTTGTTCTTCAGTTTTTTGTCCGTATTTTCTGTATTTCCTATTTTAAGGTTAGTTTTATTTTTACTAATTTCCTCAGGATTTTTATTTTCTGAATCATTTATATCTATGTTTTCTTTTTTTAAATTTTTCTTATCAGTCTTTTGTTTTTCCAAATTTTCAGTTTGAATATCCTTTTTTAGGTCTGATATAATATTTTGCTCGTTATTTTTATCATCTTTATTAATTTCCTTTTTCTTTAAGTCGTCTGATTCAAATTTGTGTCTATTTATTTTATTGACTTCAATATATTTCTTTTTTTCATTGTTTTCTTTAAAGTCTTTTCTTTTTAAATTTTTTCCATCATTATCTTTTTTCTTCAATTTTTCAATCTTATAGTCCGACCAATTCCTGTTTTTTATTTGAAATTTGTTATTATTTATTTTAATATTATCGGATTTCTTTATATTTGGCTCAATTATATCAATATTTTCTATCTTCTTCTTATCAAATGTTTCTTCTGGAAGTTTAATATTTGTTTTCTTTGTCTTTAATATTGCATTGTTTTCGTTGTTATCCTCCATTTTAGATTTTCTTTCCTCTACATTTTTAATTCCAAGTATACGTTTATTTATATTATCAACTTCAATATTTTGTTCTTGCTCATCCTGTATCTTAAATTCTTTTCTCTTTCCTTCCTTTAAACTATTTAATCCATATTTTTGTCCGTTTAAATTGTTATCAATATTCTTTTTAATTTCATTTTCTCTTCTCAAATTTCCTTCGTTATCTTCTGTATCCAAATTTTCTCCTTTATATTCTATCCAATTCAAATTCTCTAATCTAAAATCTTCACTATTGATATTAAAATCTTTAATTTTTGGAATTTTCACTCCAAAAATGATTTTTTTCAAATTTTCTTTATCAAATTTCTCTTTCAATTTTTCTTGAGAATTTTCATTTTTAAACTTTAATCGCCCTATGTCAGGTATATCATATTCATTTCTATTTTCAGTTTTTATATACTTCTCTTCCTTTACATTTTCTAATTCATCTTTCCTGTCTTCATTATCCACTTTTAGATTATTCACCCCATATTCTACCTTAGAATCCTGTTTCTTTCTTTTCTGATTATCTTTTTCCTCTAAATTTTCCACATTAAATTTAATTTTTCTCAAATTTGTCTTATTATTTATATCGATCTGCTGTGATCCCCTTATTTCTGAATTTCCTTCTTCAAGCGTCTTCTTTTCCAATTTATCTAATTTCTCTTCATCCTTATTTACATCAGCTATCGCTTTTTGTTTTCCCTTCAAAGATATCCATTTGACTTTATCATTATTATCAGAATCGTAATCGTCACGTCTCTTCACCGTCTCTTTCTGCACCTCATCACGATTCACACCTTCCTTCTCCTTTTTCCGCTCACCATCCACCTTTTCGTCGATTTTGGGCGTCGATTTCTCTTGATGTTTCACACCGCCACGTTTGTTCACGTCTAGAGGAATTGATGTTTCAGCTGCGCTCTTCTGTTTATCATATTCCACCCGGATACCATCCCTCGCGTCTATTCTCTCGACACGCGAGGGACTCGAGCCGTGATTCCTTTCATTTCCCCCGTACAGATTCTGATTCCTCTCTATCTGCTTCCTCATATTCGACAATTCCTCCAACAATTGCGACACTTGCAATTCACCAAAATTTTTCTCCCCCCTCTTCAACTTCGCTTCTTCCTTCTCGATCCATAACAACTCGTCGTCCATTTTCATTCTCGCACGTTCCACGCCATTTTTACTCGAACGTGATTCATCGTTCGAGAATTCGGCATCCCGATGTTTCCCAACAATAATCGGCAACCTGTACTTCGGATCTCGATAAGGCTTTCCCTCCACTTTGTTCTCGATTAACTTGCCGCCAGGCGGACTTTGATGCACCTTTATTACGTTTGATTCACGGGGCGTCGATCCCTTATTCTTCTCCTCGCCTCGTCTTGTTCCACCTTCCAATTCCGTCAGAAAAACAAACGGATCCGAAACGTAACGCGATTTATTATCGTTCGAAGGTCGCTTGTTTCGGATCGCTTTGTTGTATCGCGCTTCGGGTATTTTCACAGATATTTCTGCAGCCGACAGTTTATCACTCCCCACCACGTTGCCCATTGTGTTATCGATTGAAATATCGCCATATGTCTCCCCATTTTTTTTTACGTCAACGTTGACTTTTATGCCACGATAATCTTCGTCGCCATTCCTGTACGCATCATTTTTGGTGAACCGCTGTTTATTCGACCGACTCTTCCCTCCTTTTATTAATGCAAAATTTGTTCCACCAGTCTTCTCGTCAGATTTCCCCTTACCGGTCCAAGAAGTTCCCTCCGCCTCGCCGGAATATTTATTTCTCGCGTCGATATTCCAACCCGAAAGAGGGGATTCGTATTTTTTAAGATTCTCCTCGTTGTAATCGAATTTATTCGCATTTAAAAACTCCTTGTCGTCCAACCATCTCTCATTCTGTCGCCAACTTTGCGCCCCAATTTTGAAACCATTGCCCGCCGGCCTGAATAACGATTCCGTCAACGACCCCGATCTCGACGGCAATACGAAAAAGATCCAATCGTCGTCGATCGTGTTTCTCGATTTCACGTCGCTCAATTTTTCCTTCGCGTTCACGAGAATCTTTCGAATCTCCTCATCGTCGTGAGGATCTGAGATCGACGACCTTCGATCTCGATGTTTTAACTCCGTTTCTTTCAGACTTGATCCCAGTAAAGAGATCAGAGACGATAGATTTCTCTTTTTTCTATCCAATTCCTGCATTTAAATATAAATTTCAACGTGTATTTTAAGTCGAGATTAATTTGTTATGGTTTTAAATTGAGTTAATGAATATATATATGCGAATATATATGTATGTACTAAATGTTTTTAAGGAATATCCATATTGTTTTGTATCAAATAAATCAAATTTTCTATTCTTAAATTCATTATATCATATAATATTACATTGCTAAAAGAAAAATCAATATAGGGAAATGTACGATATTTTTATAAATACTATTTGAAAGAATGAGGATCTAATATAATAATAACAATAATTTAATTATTATGACTGTTAATATCTGATTGAATTAAATATTCAATATAAATATAATACTTGATATCTCGTTTCATCCGACTTAAACTTAAAACTCTCTTTTAACCTCTAAATTCGATCTTCCAAAACATATATTCCATAAATAACACTCTGTACACCCGATTTTATATCGAATAAATTTCCCTGCAAAATAACAACAATCAAAGATTTTTGTACGCGTGAAAGCATTATATACGTTGTAACGAGATTTAGAAAAAAGGGGTGAAATAAAAAAAAAAAAAAATAAACATCAGTCTATTCATTTAGCTTCAAAGACGTATCTTCCGACGTATCCGACAAACCGGAAGAAAATCAAGTGCCTGGATGTCGAACGTCGGAGGAGGCGAGCCTTTTGATCATCCGCATCGTGTCCAAACATACCTGTCTATCCGCGGGGAAGCGAGGAAGCGACCCTCCCCAATCAGTTCCGCTCCAAGCCTCCTCCACTGATCCTATTTCCCGCCGGGTTAATCCATCCCTGGTCGGGCGTGATTTCTGTCGTCCGTCCACCAAAGAAATCCCCTCTCCCTCGTTCAAGATGCTTTCCTCCTCGGCTATATTCTCCCCCTCTCTCACGCCTCCACCCCGCTGGGTTTCGCCTCGAATCCCATGCGAGACAGCCGCCCAATGGAAAAGGAACGAGGATAAAAGGATCACGAGCGTCCTCATCTCGTCTTCGCTCTTCCTCGAGAACCTCGAATACTATTACTCGTTTCGATTTGCGATACGTCGATTATATACACCGGCAGGTACAATTGTACAAACAGTCTGGAAACACGGTGGAACACAGGGGAATGTTGTTGTTCCAGAAACGATGGTGCATCGTTTAGCTCCGTTCCTCCGATTATTATTATTATTATTATTATTATTATTATTCGAAATAAATTTTTCTACAAGTTATTGTTTATCCGTGTTCCATCTCGAGATCGTGATGTAACTCCTCCTCTTTCGTTTCTCTTTTTCCTCGTCGATATCGTGTACCTTGATTCCTTGATTGGTTGAAGGATCCGGCGTTGTTTTTCGCCCTTTTTGTATCGTGCCTCCAGGTTTCGTAACGTCTTCTCTGCTACCCCCCTCCCTCTTCTTGTTTCTGTTATTCCTCTTCGTTATTCTTTGAACGAAGGAAATTAAGGATGAATTATGGAACGATCTAACGAAGTGTATCCCATCTTGAAACGTATCCCTTTCTTGTATCCGGCAAGAAAATACAATTTCTGTTGTAGAAAGATTCATATTACGTTCAGGTTTGCGGCTAACTAGCCTTTGTTCGGATGAGCCATGTTAAAAGTTTGTCGCAGAAAGTTGTTTGGCATCTCGTGAGAATCGCTTTCGAATTAATTCTTTTAGGAAACTGTTTCTTTTTTTTTTTTTATTTAAAGATAAATGATATAATATCTCGATGTGTTATTCGATTTGAAATATTCAATTTTTCAAACCAAACACTTGTATAATTATTTTGTAATATTTATAATAGTTAAAAATTTATATTTTAATTTTAATTCTTTACGATTGTTCGAAAGCGAAATAATTTGCTCCCATTCATCATCGAGTAATTGAATATTTTGCAATAATTTTCCTTCGTTGAAATTTTATTCTTATGGTGAAGCTATTTAATATTACACAAACAAGAATGTTATTTCTGAATCTACGAAATTTTATACATTTTATTTTATATTTTTCGTTTAATTATGTGGATAATTTGTTTTATTAATTTTTTTATTTTTTAATTATTAATTTTTTAATTTTGTAAATTATATATACCTTACGTATATATTTATGTACATTTCCTGTGAAATTGATCATATGAGAATAATTAATATTGCATCCAACGACAATTACATCAACGATACGAGGTTATTTATTAAACTATCTTCATCTCGTTTATTTTTGTTCCTTATTAATATCGTTTCAATGCAAATCGATTTGCAGTTTCTATTAGATATTTACCAATATATTTCTACATTATAAATTTTCGAAATTTGAATTTTTTTTGCATTAAAAGTAAAAGGAAACACTTTAATATATCGAAATTAAAAAAGTAGAAATTTGACAGGATTCTAGAATACAATTATTTTACAAGGAAATATAATATAACTGGACGAAAGACTGATCAGATTATAGAAAAATTTAAAAAAAAAAAAAAAAAGAATTATCGAATCACAAGCCAAAGAAAAATATACATTTTTAAGAATTTTAAAAACTATCGGGAAAAAATAACGAAATAAATTTTCTCACTTGTTTAATATCTTAAGGATCATTAAGATATTGTAATATGAATACTCCAATGATCGATCGTAAAAAACAATTAATAAATTACAAAGTTTATTTCTTTTACATCGTACAATATTGTTGCTCGAAATGCTTAAGATAAATACTCGAAATGTTATTGACGCGTCTGTGACACGATTTTAATCGTCGATGTATTCGCGCGAATATTACGTTCTTTGCTCGTGGAAAGTTTATTTAATACGCGGTTACACTGGCTGACACAACATTCCACGGGAACGCAATTTCGTTTCAAGGTAGAACGCTTTTCACCGCTTCTAACCCTTGCAACTTGCGTTTCATTTTCAGCAACAGAGGCATCCGCCTCTTCTTCTTGGTTGGATGTTCCTGGTACTACCGTTCCTGCCCGCATCCAATCTTTTTATTACCGTTGGATTCGTCGTCGCGGAACGTGTACTCTACATGCCCAGGTAATTAACAATTTCTCGTCATACGTCATAATTTGAAAATTTGTATACATTGTGACGTATTTTTTTTTTTTTACACGAAAGAAAAGAATAATTGAATTTCAGTAAAATTATAATATATTGTATACGAATGTTTGGAAATATTTAGATATTTTCTTTTTTTAAAATTTGATATCGTACGAATCGAATAATGGTAATAAGTTTCTTTGATCAAAAATTTTTTGATTAAATCTTTATAATTTTTAATATGAAAGAATGTATTACGAGATTATATTGGTAGCACGATTCAAATAAATTAAAATTGGAGAAATATATCGAGTGATATTTTTAAAGTAGTATGATTTCATTTTTTTTATTATAATTATTGATATATATATATATATGGGAATTATTTTATTAATATGATATATTTCTTGAATCTTTCGCTAAAGTGCGATATCTTGTAAAAATTCAAATGAATTAACATAGAAATGAAAGAATAAATATTTACAGCGTTGGATGGATCCTTCTGGTCGTGTATGGGATGCAAATCAGCTGGACGGCTATTCCACGAAGAAGAAGTCTGATCACAATGGGAATCGTTCTTCTTCTACTCCTAGGATGCTATAAAACGGTGTTGAGAAACAGAGATTGGATGTCTAGAGAGAGTCTGATCAGGTTTGTCAATGGATCTTCTTAAGAAACGAGTGTATAAAAATTGTAAAGAATTTTTATACAAAATCAAATTTTTATGAGTTTTATTTTATTCCTCAAACGCGTATTATGCTTTGAATATTTTATCATCTGCATTCTGTATTTTTGTACATTCAAATTTTGCATAAATATCTGCATTATCCAATGATAAATCTGAATGAACGATATTTACAAATCTTCGTTTTACATTAACGTTTCTTTTTCTAAATATAATTTTAATTAATTACGCGTAAATTTTAAATTGAAACAAGACGTGATTATTTTTCATCGTATATAAAAGCTGTCATAACATCCGATTGATAACGATAGTGTCAATAATAGAGAAGAAAACAAATTCGTTTGAATGTTTATTGATATCAATAATGCGATTTTTTTATTTTATTTTATTTTATTTTCTTTTTTTTTTTTTTTTTTCTTTATTAATTGACAACGAATTGTATTTCACCTTGAAACACTGACTTCAAAAATTTCAGTCGAAAGGGAAATGTTCCGAGTACATTATTATTCGCGGAACCATCCGAAGAATTTATGAATATTTTAAAATTCGCCGAGAAAACGCTTTCGCGCGGAATTTTTTTTGAAAAATAAAAAAAAAGAAATTTCTACATTTTATGAAACGCTACAGTAGTTTATTACCACAAAAAAGAAATTATCTGGGAGGTTGTAAAAATGTTAGAATATGAAATTTCACGATAATGGATGTTTCATGGGTTTACAATTGTAATAAAAGATATTTAACGTAGAAAAAGATCATCAAAAATGAAAGATATATATTTGACGAATTATTTCGAGGAAAATTTATTAAATTAATATTTTAAAGAAGAATTTGTAAATATAATATAATGTAATTAACGAATCGAAATAACTTATGTATAAAATAACGTGAAATTATACCATCAATCAAGAAAGCATAGATAGGATTTCCTTCCAAAATTTATAGATTTATATTTTTAAAATAAATTTATATTCTTTTCCCCTATCTTAACGTAATATTTTGATAACTTTAATATTCTCTTGTTTGATCTCGAATCACTTGGTTGCAGAGCGGGTCTGCGATCTCTCCCCCACAACGCTAAGATGCATTACAACTTTGCCAACTTCCTGCGAGACACATCGCAACCGAACCGTGCGATTCTACATTACCAGTTGGCCCTTTGGTAAGTATCTCGAGAGAATTTAGTTCGACGATTTTGTAGATGTGATTCTATTTCCTGCTACGAATTTTATCATTTTGGTAATAAGATTTTTTTTCAAACAGATACGTTTGATGGAAATTTTTAAATTTTTTGAAAAAGTTTTTGAATATGCTTGCACGAAGAATAAAAAATAATTCTAAAAAAAAATAAGTGTATACACTTTTTTGATAGTGATTCTAATCATTTATTCGCGTGTCTCGAAATTTAAAAATTGAATTCAATACGAAAAGTATATTAATTTTAGTTTGGATTTATATAGAAGTGAAATAAGAGTGTTTATTATTATCAATAACAAAAAATGATGAGAATACATAGATAAATATTGATAGTTACGATGTCTAATCAAAATAGATATCGTTATTTGAAAATTTGTCACGTTTGTTTGTTAAAGGAACAAAGTGCTATCGAGAAAATGTCAATATCATCGACACACGTATCACAAAGTAATGAAATGCTTATAGAATCACATATATCATACTTGGTTTTGTGCTTAGAAATATGAAATAGTATTTTTCTTTTTACCCTATGAAAAACGGCACATAAAAATATTCTTACGTTGATAAATACATTGGCTATAATTTAAATGGAAATTGTATTCGTTTCTAAAAATTATATCGTTGTTCATTTAGAATTATCGCCGTTTGATCCGGTTTTATGAATACATTAATATCGTTCATTAAACATTGAAGAACGAAAATTCAATAATTTTCTATTTTATATAAATAAATGTTATTAATTTGTTTATCTAAAATTAGAACAATAATAAGAATATTAAAATGATAAATATGGAAATATTTTAAGACCTTAATCTTGTTAATGCAAAATTCATAGAATTTTTATTTTGGTTATAAAAAAAAAAGATTAAGAAGATTAAGATTTTCTATGTGTAGCGTACATACGAGAAAGTTTTAAATTAACTGCTGTTTCCTCGTAATTTGGACGTGACTCGTAATTAGTTCGGAAGTATGTCTTTCGAGTAAAAGTTAAAATTAAGCCCGCGTCCTTATGCATCTTATTCAGGTACAGATTAATTTGGAGAATTGGAATCCAGCATTACAATTTTAAACTAATTCGTATAATTTGTTCGTACTGCTCATTTGAAATAAGCTTCATTAACGATTTAGATCCACCTAATATGCATGAATACAAAAATATGTTTTATTTTTTCGAAATACATTCTTAATATTAAAAAAAAAAAGACTATAATTTAATTACGCGATTTAGTGATAAAATTCTAATAAAAATTTAAAAATTAGAATTGACAAATTATTGCCTGCCAATTAAAAATTTATCGTAACTGTCATTTATTTTACATTGATTTATTGTACATCCATGCACATGTAAATTCGTTACTGAGATATTAAATCAGAAAATTTTCTTTTACAAAGATATACAGAACAAATTTCCATAACAATAAAGTCTTGTTCCTTTTAATTGTAATTGCGAAAGCATTAATATTAATCAATGATAGAGCAAATAAATTCAAATAAAAATATTATTTAAAATTCGTATTGAATATATTCCTTTCAGCTGCAAACGACTGAAACGTTATTGATATTCGCAACAAATTTTTATTTGTGAAACTAGAATTCATTGCGTTCATATCTCTGTTACAAAATAACCGTGCTGCTATTCCATTGAATCTCTTGATAAAAAATAAAAAAAAAAAAAGAAAGAAAAGAAAAAAAAAACGATAATAAAAAACATTCCCACAAAATTTTTTTCAATATGCATCTCGTAACGAAACAGAAAGAAACAGAAGATTTACAATCCCCCCTCCCTTACAGTTTTAATCCTCGACCCATTATTTCGATACATCCTTTAAGTCAGTTTTCCCCTGAGACGTGGAACACATGCTTAACATCCGGCCAAATTTACGGCTCGTCCTACATTTCCTCAAGCAACAGTGCATACAACGTTTTCAATTTCCCCATCAGAGACTACCACCACAGTATCGACTCGCATCATCCCTTCCCCCTTTTACGATCTTCCTTTCCCCAGGAGAGCCATGGCCAACTTCCTCGTGGCTTGCGGCTGCCCACTTTTATTTGCATTAAACCGGATCGCTCGTAAGCAACCGCGGTTCTTAATCTTGGCGTGGACACGTGGACGTTCAAAGAAGGATCATTTTCTGTATTTGTGTCTGTGTGTGTGTGTGTGTGTGTACATTGGTTCGAATGGTGTATATATATATTTTGATACGTATACTCACGATTTCGCGATTGATTTATGGCGGTTGTTCGGGCAAATTGTACAGAAACAATAATACGTCTGTAGATTATTTTTCGTAAGACATCTGAGTAAATATCAATGTGCCTTGCTCATATTTTATTTTCATGAAACTTCAAACATATTCAAAAATAAGGTATTCTAATAATTTTTCAATAAAATCGTATGGAACTTACGGTTATACATATTTTATATTATGTTAAAATGTATTGAATCGTACGTTATGTAATTCACATCAAACGCGACTATGGAAATGATAAACGTTACACGATACTAAATTTTTATAAAAATTGTACACTAGAACAACAGTTTCATCATTTCGATAAATATAATCATATCGTCATATATTCGTTCATTCGATTCTTTTTCTTGAAATCTGAAAATATGTATAACTCGCAATCCATTAAATCGAGAAAGATTAGAATTAAATAATGGAATAAAATAATCTCAGATCAAGCGTAACGATATTAACAAATATATTTAAGAGTAGTCAAAATTATTTTTAAAAAAGATCCCAACGATATATTACCACCATCAAATTCTTCTTTTCAACACAACCAGATTTCCGCCTTCGTATTCCGCCCACGCATTCCATCTTTGGCCGACGACCATCCCTTTCGTTCATTCATCGACGGGGATCGATCTAAACGTTGCACAGAAAGATGAACACAGTTGCCGTCGAATCAAGAATACGAGTCTCTCTTCGTTCGATGTTAGTCATGGCGAAAAGCAAGACGAGCTCTATCCTCTTCTCTTTTTCTTTCTTTTCCACCCCTTCCTCCATTCTCTCCCTCTTTCTTTTTTTACATCCAGTGTCCTCTTTCACCCTGGCCACGCTTATCAAAGCGGTAAAAGGTTTACTGACAGTGACTGGTATTCCGATAATGAAAATTCCACTTCCCCGTTCGCGCGAATCCTTTTGAAGTCGCCGCCTCAATGAACCGATCCCGCGTTCTTCCCCACTGGGAACCAGGCCATCACCTCGTTTCTTTTCCACCCTCCCCTGCTGTTCCTGTTTCGATGTCGCAGCCAGGAGAAATCCCCTCCCCTGCTTTTCTGACCAAATATCATCCGCGTTGATCTTCATTTACCACCCTCCTTTCTCGATCCTTCATCGAGTCTCGTGACTCGATTTGACACGCGGATGTTATTTTTTTGATTTCGAAAAGATCGAAGAGATTCGTTCGATCGATGCACTTGGATCGCAAATAAGACGCAAGTTATATATAATAATTGTTGTTTGATTATTTTCAAGAAAGTGTTTTCAACAAACTGTGAAATACGATGCTATATACTTGTTCTCTTCTTTAAATTATATAACTGGATATATGGAGAAAGAGGATTAAACGATCGGGGAACTGGAATAAGAAGTTTTGAAACGGGGATGTTTTGAAATTCATTTAATATAGGAAACACGTACGTACACTGCGATAAAAATCTGCAGTTCGATCTATTCGAGATTCGAGCCATAAACTTCATTGCATTTTTGCACAAACGAAGGAGGTGTAACGAATCGTGAATTTTCCGAGACAGCTCTCTTTCTCTCTCTCTCTCTCTCTCTCTCGTGTTCCTGTGTATTTCTACTGTGCCGGTAAGCAAAATTAATCCGTGTACAGGGAGGTATACAGGCGTGCTAAAATGCGAGAATCCAATTAAATAATTCAAGCATGACGGCACGATGAAGGATCGGTATTGCGGCGTGCATCCACGTATGCGCTCAATTCACGCGAAAATATAATGGCCGAAAGAATTCCCCCTGAAAATCACGATTGATATCTCGATACCTACGTTTCGTGGATCATTCTTCATTCATTTCTTTTTCTCTTCGCTGTATCCACATATATCCTGTATTTTTCTGGAACTTTTGGAACAATGATTTTAACGAAGGATTTTCTTACTTGTATATATAGACAGTTACAAAAGTTTTTTAGCAAAGTTTTGAGTGAATTCTATTAACAGATTTTATATGAATTTTATGTGTACGTTTTAAAATGTAATGATACGAAAATTCATATTAAGGTTCCATTATTATCCTGTTATAAAAATTATTTTTGAAATTATATTATTTAGAAGATGGAAAAACGATAAAAATTTGTGGATTGATTTTACCTATTCAAAAATATGTAATTTATTATATTGTAAATACTTTACTTTCATTCGAATCAGAAATTTCATTTTACGTATATCGTAAAAGATAATGTTTGTCGATTAAAAAGTGATAAAATGGATGGATGTAATTAAAGAAAGTATGGGTTATGCGCAGGAGATGATGAATATTTCTGCAGGAACGAGTTGACCTTCCGTCTGGAACGAGTTTTAAAGGTGTGAAAGGTATGGTCACTCAAGATTTTGAGTGGACCCGTCTGAACGTGTCCTAGAGTTGTCTACGTAGTTTGTCTGAAGTGAGGGAATGAAGTGTAAAGTAGGCAAGAAGAAATGTACAAGTAATAGGGTACAATTATATGGTACAATTGAGTTATTATTATGGAGTAGAAGTTATTGAAAGAATAGAATATATATATCATAGAAACTCATGGACGTAGAATAATTATAATTATTCTGATTAAATTAATTGTAAGAATTCATTTCTCTCTTATTTCTAAGCTCACAATATCACAAAATTACCTTTTCTTCCTCTGCAAGATGAATCAAAAAAATATATCGGAGAATCGATGGAAATTCTATCGTGCATTAATTCCTGTTGCCACTAATTGATAAACAAGCTTAATCTCTACACGAGTCAAGTAACACAGCAGATCGTATCTCTGATTAATAATCCATCTGTTTAAAAAGTGGAGCACGTATGCGAAAGGTGAAATGAGAAAAAGGAGAAATGCTGGAAGAGTAAACATCAAACTTTTACGATTGGACTGGCGCTATGGATAAAAGGAAAACGAAACAAGCTGTTCCAAAGTGGAAAACGCGATTCAACGTGGGAATGATATTTGAGTAACGAATAATTTTAATTGGAGAACAGCGTATATATCCACGTGTGCGAAAATAAGATGAGAAAGAGGGGGGATGGACAGAAACAAGGAAATGGGATGAAAAAGGATAGGAAAATAAATATGTTTGCCGCGATCCGGAAAATGGAAGTTCGAAATAAAATTGGACTTTCTTTTTTTTTTTCTTGGATCCGGGTATAATAAATATTTCACTCGAGATTTTTTCTGGAAATAGCTACAATGGGAAGATTCCTTTCGCTAAAAGTAGTTATGATTGTGAAAAATTTTTAAATTTGAAATATATTTAAAGGATGGATATGATTATTAATGTTCAAATAATATTAAACGGAATATTGATTCGATATTTTAATCAAATATCGATTTATCAATCGATTAAGACAAATCTTTGTTTAAGAATTGATGAATCTTAATTTTTTCATAATTGTTTATATTTCATAATTCATATTAATAAATAATGAATATTTTTTGAAAATACATTATTAATTAAAATGTGTTCGTTAATTAAAATTAATTGAGATAAAAGTATTATTCAATCTACTGTATTAAAAAGATTGGATTTGTTCATGAAATTTAAAATATAGGGAAAAAATTTAGATTTAAATATTCAAATGACACGCAATTGATTAAATTTAATTTTAATTTTGTCCTGGCTGATAAATTTAATTAATTTTGTGCTCGCTATGATTATTATTCGTTGAAATACAAAGAGATTGTATTTAAAAGAAATTTAAATTTACGATAAAATTCATTTCTATCAATCATTTTCACGATGAAAGAAAGATAAAATACTCGAATACGTTTCATCATAATTACTTATTAATTTTCATTTATAAATCAAAAATTCCAATTCAAATTAGAAAATACTTTAGAATTAGAAATACTATACTATATTCTATTCTTTATCATCTTATCTTTCTTCATCTTGAATATTATGAAAAGTATTGAACAGAACTATTCAATATAATTATCTTACTGTAATTTCAAATATTTCAATACCTAAAAAAAAAAAAAAAATTGAAAATAACTTTCTCATTCTGATAACACTGTTTGTGTCGATACATAGATATTTAACTTGAAAACTTTGAACATTTTTTCTTCAAAATATTATTTAAATTCTTCTATAGAATCTCTCTTCGATCAAATTTATTAAAATAACCAATTTGCAGAACGTGTCATCGATAAGAAAAATATTATTTCTGCTCCTCTTTGTCTTTCACATTTTATTAAAAGAAAATCGATTTATTATCGTACACCTCGTTCGTGCTAGAGACAATTCAATCAAGCTGGTATCTTCGATTTGACTCGTATCGCAATTGCGTGCGAAAAATATCGAGCATCTTCTCGATCGAATTCACTGAAACGAAGCGAGATCGATCAGCGGATTCACGAATGCACGACTCCTTTGTGAGAGTGCCTCGTCGAATGGATGTAGCCTGGCCTCTATTCCGGGGATAGGTCGGGACCCTCATCACTATGGATGTGATCATTTTTGGGAAAGGAAAGGAAGGAGAAAGAGAGAGAGAGAGAGAGAAGACTCGAAGGAGAAGTCCACTATCTCTTCACGAAAGCGAAAAATTCTAGCTCCTCTGGAGAATTTTAATTGACACTTTTATAATCTTTGCACGGCTTTATCGCCTGTGTTCGTTTGCATTGCAGAACTCACTCGTGCAAAACAATGTTTATTAATGAAACGGAGCATCTATCGAAGTTAATTGAATAACAACGATCAAGATCAGAAAGAACAATGGACTTTGTGACAATGTGATTTTGTTTAATAATGTTTGCTCATCATCTGTTAGATGATAATTTTTCTTTTAATTTTGATTTTATTTCGAGGAATTGTATTATGGTGTATACTGTACGTGTTGATGTTCTATTGTATTATTCAAAAAGATCGTTCAAGTAAATTAATTAATACACGAAATGAAGGAATGTGTACATGGAAAATTATTTTCGAAATTATTGCAGATTATTATAAATTTCTTCATTGTTGAAATTCTCCACAGATTGTTGATCGTAATTTGAAGAAATAAAGTAACGTTCAATAGTTCGATCAATAATAATTTAATAAAAATAATATCTTTTAATGGAATTATTTTTCCTGTTTGAACGAACGAATCGTGAGAATTTTAAAACACAAGAAATTCATCTAGTTAACCTCCTTTTCCATTCGTACTCAATTCTACTGCATTTCGCATTCTAAATCATCTAATGAACAAACATAACATCCTCGTTTCTGTGTACACAATATTCATTCGTTGTGAAACATTCCATGGGTTGGTGCGTCCGAAGTGGCTATCTCGTTATCCGAGTCTCTGTAGCGTAGTTGTGAAAGAAAAAAAAAAGGAGCGAGAAAGAGACGAAGAAGAGCCATTTCGAGGACAAAAATTCACCAGATTCAACTATGAGACGCGTTCTTGATACGCTCCTTTGTATTTTCCTTTCCCGTGTATTTTTCGTTAAGTGCACGAGTGATGTTCGCATTGTAACAAACTAATTAACACGCAGTCAATATCGAGTTTACACGAGTTACACAATTTTATTTGGACTAAATCATGTTGATCGAGTCTGTTTGATTTGGTGTAACGTACTGTAATATTGAAATTGTTGTATTTTTGAATATTTTTTTAATCCAATGAATATTTATTGATCTGTTAATCGATGAATTTTTACATGCCTAATTGCTGAATCATATGCAGATTTAAATATTCTGTTTTCACTCAATTTCTTTCAATTTTAACATAAAGTATATTCTTTTGTATTATATAATTAATTTGATATATAATAAGTGAATATTCATTTCTTTATTTTAGGTATGCAGATGGAGAAATTAATTAAAAGACAATTTTCCATGCAATTGATTATAAATAAATACTTGGTTAAATTGTACATTCGATATATTTTATGGAAAATTGTGTATTAATAACAGAGAAAATAGTATATTCGTGGAACGTTTCCTGAAAAGCAAAACAAATATACAAAAATGGTGGTTAAGGTTTATTTATTAAATTATAAGCAATTAAAGTTTGATGAAGAAGAGCAGAGCAAGACAACAAGTGACAAAGAGAAACCTATCTCATATATATCCTCGTCTCCTTTAAAAAAGCTCAAATAAAAATCTCAATCAACATTTTCATATATATATATCAATAAACATATTGTATAATTATTATTCAATTTTTTAAGAGAAGAATAAAACAAACGAAGAATCGTATGTTAAAAATTAAACACGAAATGTTTAAAAATATTAAAAAATACAACAATCCAATAAGAAGAATCTAGAAAAGAAAATAATTGCAACAAACTCAACTCTCAACCGTTTATTTCATACGTACTGAAAATAATTTCAAACTTCTCGAATCTTTGTTCAGCTTTGCTCGAAGATCCACTAGTATTAGTATTATCAAATAACTGATTCAAATTGATTTCTCCGTATCGCGACGTTCCTTGAAACCACGCCAGATTATAGAGATGCAATCGTTAAACCAAGGCCGCAGGAAGCCAACAAAAGTGCATTAATTAGCCACAGAGCGAAGTGGCAACCGCCTCGCTTCTTCTTTTTTTCTTTGTTTCCTTTCTACCCACGCTTCCTCCGCGTTCGACCCTTCTGCTCTTTTTCTCCCTTATTCTCCCTTGGGTCGGTCTCCGGCATTTTTCATCCCTTTTTCTCCCTTTCTCGGCACACCGCGAGCCACTTCTTAAGCCCCTTTTTCCGTACCAGGTTAATGCACGGCGTTTTAACGCATAAGGCAACGTGTCTGACCAGAAGTGCCTCGTATTTAAGATGTCTTCAGATAAGTAATCGATGGGAGAAAGATGCGGATTTGAACTGGATCGAGGATAATGTGATTATTGGGGATTAATTATATCATAGAAATATAGTATATAAATACAAGAAATTTCGTATAGAGGTACTATGGTAGCCTGTATTATGAAATAATAGGAATTGGTCGATGAATAAGGTTCGTTTACTTTGTAAAAATGTAATAATAAGTCTATTTCTATTCAATTTTTAATTTCGATTAATTTGATGACTGAAACTTTAAAAGAATATAATCAATCATGATCCTTTATATTGAAAGGTATGGGCTTTTTGAAAATAGAAATTTTATTAAAATCCAATGGGATAATTAATATTATGCAAAATTTATATTTTTTTTTTCTATATTCTCCCATAAAATACGAAAAATATGACTTATCATATATCATATGTATTAGAAACAAATTCAGATATCGATATAATTTACAGCAATATCAACATCTATAATTCATGATAACGCGAAATTGATTTTCAGTGCGATGATTTTCAAAAAAATAAATTATTCGATCGTTATGTGATCAGCGCGAACAATTGTAAAACAAGTGATGCATATATCACGTAAGCGATTCTAAAAACCTTTCGTTTCGCTGCGCTAACGAGGTTCTACGAAGGAAGATTTATTTCCCGTTCGTAGCGTGCATTAATTCGTTGACGGGAACGATTTAATACGAATATAATTGGATTTCACTAAGCGACGAGACCTCAGACAAGATCCGTTCGACTTTTGTTAATATTTTTATTACTTGTTTGAAATTGATGTTAAAATTAAAAACACATTATTAATGAAAATATAATAAATTGAATTTCTGTGCAACAGCGAAGAATACACACAACAAATTTCGAATAATAATCAAGAATTTCATGTAACATTTACATTAAAACTAAGAAAAAAAAAATGGCTTCTCCTTAAAAATCGAGAAATGAAATGAAAACATTTCCTTTTCCAAACACGTAGAAAAGATGAAAATTTACGAATTCAACTATTTACGTGTTAAAATATCGACTTGAAATTCAAAAGATCTGTATCCAAAGTAACTATCCTTCCCCGCAACCATCTCTAATCCAATTCGTCGGCTAATCTTCGGTTTCGCCCCAATCTCGCAATATTTGCCCGCGAAAATGCAATCAATCCGGTAAACACGGGCGAAACGTGGTCGACGTCGATGAAAAAAGAAAGGCGCGGTGGAAATGAACGAGGAGCACAACTACGGAAGGGGTGGAAAAGTAAAGAGAAACACGGGAAGAGCGTGGCCCGGGGGGGGAGTGGGAGGGTAAAAACGATGCAGACGCGAGAACAGCAGCTGCAACGACTGCACCCAGATGAAAATTGCACTTGGACCGTACGCTCTCTCTCTCGCGCGTCCGGCCTCCTCGCTTGTAGATCTCATTTCCTAGGCCGATGCCCGCCACCGACTGTCCCATTCATTCCATTCGGCCTTTCTTTGTCTATTTCCCCGCGCTCTTCCACCATCGGCCCGCAACCTGGTCCAGCGATATTAGCTCTGAAAAATTGAACCTTCGACTAACTGCCAATTTCCTACGCTTGTTTCGCCCCGGCCAAATCGACGCGATCCCTCCGCCGATTTTTTCTCGGCCCCAGATCGCGAACGAAGGGCTGAATTATTTTTTTAAACGCGAAATCGAATCTTCTGAATTCTGAACGAAGTTTCACGAGGGGAATAATGGGGTTTGAATTGCTCGAAGGTAATTTTTCCTTACGTCATTGAATGATATAATTAGTAATGAAATGAAATATATCGAAATATAAATCTTGGAAAATTATTTACAATGTGTTTATACAATGCTTGCTTAAGTGAATCAAATTTGAAAAATTGTCGCGTATATGTTGTAAATTTCTGTGGACAATGAAATTCAAATGATAATGACTTTTCGATATATGTTTATTCGAAATCAACAAAAACTTTAAAGATCTCTGAAGATCGGATCTACGAAATACAGCTAGTAATGAAATGAAATATATCGAAATATAAATCTTGGAAAATTATTTACAATGTGTTTATGCAATGCTTGCTTAAGTGAATCAAATTTGAAAAATTGTCGCGTATATGTTTGTAAATTTCTATGGACAATGAAATTCAAATGATAATGACTTTTCGATATATTTTTCGAAATGAACAAAAACTTTAAAGATCTCTGAAGATCGGATCTACGAAATACAGCTAGTAATGAAATGAAATATATCGAAATATAAATCTTGGAAAATTATTTACAATGTGTTTATACAATGCTTGCTTAAGTGAATCAAATTTGAAAAATTGTCGCGTATATGTTGTAAATTTCTGTGGACAATGAAAAATTCAAATGATAATGACTTTTCGATATATCCATTAATTTTGATCGCAAATATATTTGTTCGAAATCAACAAAAACTTTAAGGATCTCTGAGGATCGGATCTACGAAACTAATACCACTCTTTTCAGACGCGATCCTCGCACGGATGATAATTAAAATTAACCATGATCACCATCTTCAAAAGATCTCTTTTCCCTAAAGCTGGCGTCGTCCTCGATCCGCTCAACAGCGACGAATTAGTTTTCGATCAGCCGTCCGAAATTTCCCCAAGGAGACATTGGGCGAAGTTTTGCCCCGGCCCACGGGGAGCCGCGCATCGGCTAAGTAATTTAAAATAGCCCGAGATTGACCGAGCCGGTGGTGGTCCAGTAATAATTGAGAGCAGAAGAACGCGTGATCGAAGTTTCTCGCGTATAGAAGTTTCTAGGTTACGTTCGATAGCTGTTATTGCATTCGGTGGGGGGAAAGAAATGGGTTCGAGGTGTCTGGAGAATTGTCGGGGAGGAATGAGAAACGTTTCTGGACGGAGAGAAATACGTAGTCAATCGATGGAATGCCGCTAGGACCGAGGAGAGAGAGAGAGAGAGAGAGAGAGAGAGAGAGAGAGCGAGGCGACTCGAGTTTGCTTTTCATTCGACGTCAAGCGCTGCCCTGTTTTCTCTCAACGAGTCTCCCCTCTTGCCTTCCCTCCCCCGCCCTCCCTCCTCGTCCTCTTTCTTATCGTTCTTTATCTCATTCACTTGGCTTCAGAAGCAGGGGAAAACTTTTCTTCTCGTACGTGGAACTTGTCTTCGTTCTTCGAACTTATCTCTCCTCGGTCTTTCGGTTTATACCTGATTTCTCATTACGATGCTCGACATTTTTTTATTTCTCGAAAATTAAAATTAACGAAGGAAGAAATTTCTCACGGCCTCGCTTTTGATTCGACGCGTTGAAATTGCAAATCCATCGGGGACGAAAATAATTTAAGGGAGGATAAAACCTACTCTCGAAGTACTCTACTCTATTCGTCTATTCAGAAAAGTATTGTAAATAATAATAACAAATAACAATTATGAAATGGTTCATTCGTTAAAATCTCTACTCGAATATATTTCAATTATGGATATTCAACATCACAATGATTAATTAATTTTTAATAATAATTCGCGTAAAGAACATTTTCGATGAGATTAATATATCCAACGAGAGATGTATAATATTCCTCAAGGAAGAGTAATTCCAACAACGCAGGGGGATCAAGGAATTCAAGAGAAGTATCAGTGATTTGAACGAAACTTATTCAACAAGTTTCATCCAACTAAAACGTCGCCATTTTTTAAACGTCGAGCCCGATAAGTGTGGATCGGGTGGCGGGGTGAATTCACGATCACCGGCAATAATCGTAAACGCATGTAACAGGTCTCGAGGAAGCTGTGCTCGTACGTAAATCGTCACTCACACTTTTTACGAGAACGACGCGAAAGAAGAGGGTGGGAGAAAAAGAGGAGAGGGAAAAGAAAGGAAATGGAAAACGGGAGGAGGCCGGATGATGTTTACATCGTGTTATCGCTTGCATATCAACGAGGAAAGAAATGGATATACATCGAGAAGAGAAATTTTTACACGAGCATTACACGATATTACGATCGCGATAACGCATTATACGATTGCGATTTTACGACGTTGCTTTTACTATTATTCGAGACGCGACGTATCCACGAGGCACGCCTATGCTATATAAAATATAGGTGGCCTGGTAGTAAATCAAGCGCGGAGGAGAATCCATCGAATACGTTGAGCCGCAATAAAAATTCCTGTTACCGTCGTGGCTTGTGTGTGCTCAGGTGGAGGCGGAAAAGCTACTTTGCCCGTGAGATACTAATGCATCAGGTTTTATTGTTTATCGGCTTGTCTGATGCGCGATCGACTCGACTTCTCAACCATCCACGGATGGAGATTGTAAGGCCGAGTTTTTTTTTCGAGAGGAGAGAGAAATTTCGAATAGAAAAATATTAAAAATTCTGGTCTTTTTATATTTATATATCTCTCTATCTATTTTTGAGACAGGAATCGCGCGTTTTTTTCAAATTTACAAAAGGAAATTATAACAGGTTGTTCGTTAATACGTCGAACGAAGTTTGAACGAAGTTGGAAGAATATTTGTATTATTGTAATCATTATTGTAAATTATGGATCGATCAAGCATGAAAAGTAGATATTGATTAATAGATGTATATACTAGATATTATTTTCTACGTTAGTGGATATGAGAAAGGAATTAATAATTAATAATGCTTGATGCATTGATGCTTGATTAATTATGCTTTATCGTCCTCAATTTTCATGATATATTTCTAAAACCAAATTTTTTAAATATCGAATAATATCAATTATTAAATGCAAAATAAAAATACATGACGAAAACACGATACGCGTGTTTCTCCCTGCAAAGCAAAGCAAATTAAATCTTGGCAGCTTTAAAATCCCCATAAATATTCACGACGATTAATATCAATAAATATTGGAGGAGATGGCACGATCTGAATACGCGATATACTCATTTACACGGATTGAACAAGAGGGATGGAAACATTAAAACGTTAAACGCGGAATATATCGAGGCACGTATTACATTAGCGATACATGAATATACAAACGAGTTTAATCGTGGCCAATGCGAATATACACCTTCGAACTTTCGTCCGTTAATCGAGTTTCCATCGTTTGTCGGCCACCTTGTTTCCTGAACAAAACCAAAGAATAATTACCATCGAACGTATTGATTCCATCGTATCGAGCAAATAGAACCGCGCTTGCCGAGATATTAAGCATCAACGTGTTCACGATAAATGTATAGAGGGTATGCAGGATAATAGTATGGTGTCGTGGAAACAGTGAGGCCAATTTATTCACCGGCGTTTCCGCTGGACGAACAATAGAGGCCTATAACACCATTCATCGGCCTTTTCTAACACGAGAGGAGAGCACGCATTGATCATTGTTCCAATACGACAATGATCCATTTTACTTGTGACAAGGGAGGATTGATTATCAATTATAGACGGATAATAATCTCAGATTTTCTTCTATCTCGTTCTTCGACTTGTTTTTCAAATTAATTTTTATTTTAAGATCGTTTCGTTATCAAAATTCGTTCTCGTTATTAATAACTGATGTTGTATATATTAAGTTGATAATTTGTAATTTGCAATATTAAGAAGATAGAATCAATATTTATATGAATTTCAGGTAGGGAGGTTTAATCTTTTGCACTCTAAATATATCTGTCAGGCATAGATAATGTTAAAGTTCAACCCTTTCCAATATTTTAGCGCTTAGTGTTTCGATTTATTCCTGATATATTCTTGTTTGCGGGATTTGAAATGTACGATTTTAACTAGGAAATTATATATAGAAATAATAATCGTATATATTATTTATAAATTAATAAATTTAAGATGCATAAATGTTTATACAATCGTTTTAATTTATTTCTTTTTGAATTTATGTTTATTTCCGTTTTCATAAATAATTTAAGGTAACCGTAAATTTGCAAATTCGCTTCTAAATTTATCAATAAAAAGCAGAGAAATTGTCGAAAACATCTTAAATTTTCATTAAGATATTAAAATTAGAATTCTATAAATATAATGTAAAATTCGATAAAATATAGACGTGAAACGTGCTTGAAAAATTGTCAACACTTCCTTCTATTCTTCAATATGATTTCTGATGCGCAATAACACGATATACGATGGTACATCATTATATCATAATAAGAAGTCGGATTTGCTATACAGCCAATCCTTCCCTTCTCGTCGTCTCGCTTTCCTCCAGTCCTCTTATCCAGCTTTGTCGTTGCTTTAACTTTACGATCTGCTGCAACCATAAACTCGTTCTATCGAAAATTACGACAGCAAGAGCCGAACTGGTATGTGAAACTATTATCGAAGAAAATTTTTCATCTACCATGCGAATATTGGCATCAAAGTGATGCATATTGTCCAGTTTTCAACTTCGTTCAAACTTCATCCGACCTGTATTAATGAACAACCTGTTGTAATTTCCTTTTGGAAATGGAAAAATGGAACGCGAGATTACTGCTGAATGTAAAAGAAAAATTCGTGCAAAATCGTATACCAGCTGAATAAGCTGTTGTAATTATTTCTTTGACAAATTTAACATGTTCGATGATCAATTGATAATTACATTAAATATATTTTTAATCCATTCTATATAAAAACACTTCTCTCATTGTCGATTCTTTTCTTTCTTCGATTTGTTCAATTCTCATTTTCCGCGTTTCAAGTATCCGCAATTTATCGTTACCTCGTTCTTTATCGATTAAAATGTATCTGTTTTTGAACCGTGTGTAAACGATGATTAAAAATCAAATGTCATCGTTATGGTTCAGAATGTTTTTTTTTTTTTACGAGAACGTTCGTGTTAAAAACAGATATTAAAGAAACATGGTGTCCCTTATTCAATACTCATGTAAAAGAGTATGCGAAAGGGATGAGACATGGGGTTGTACGAACGCACACTTCGCTATACTTTATCTCCTTCTTATAAATGAAACAGGTTATTTATTATCCAATAAAGAGACACTGTTGGTACGCGACACCCTTGCGGATACTTTGCTGGGGTTGTATCCTCTGACGTGTAAATATCGAGGTTTCCCCGTGACTCCCTCCTGAGAGTAGCCAGACACATTTTATCTTTCACACCCCTTTTCTATACTATATATTTCTCATGCCATCTGAAAACATTTCAAAAATAAATATTGCATTAACTGTGATTTCATATGAATTGAATGATAATAATTGAGGAGAATAACAAAATACTATAAAATAGAAGGAGTAGAATGTTTAACAAATTATCAAAAAATTGAATTTTAATAAAGCAATGGCTCATAACGTTGATTTTTAATCATTTACAATCTCATCAAGATTATAAACATAGAGGTGCTTGGGATATACTAAATAAAAATTACAAAATTTTTTTTTACTTGTATTATGCGTCTGATAATGCATTTAATATTTCTCTTTTTCATATCAATCGATATTATTTTAGTATCATTTAAATTATGAAAAACATGTTACAGTGAAGTCATATATTATTTGTCGGCCAAGGCCATTTTCCTAATTACGAATCTGCTGCTCTTGCTGCCTCACAATAATAACACTCTATGCACTCTCAGCTTTTGTCACATCTGCCTTTCATTCAAATAATTAACGCTGCACTCCGTTCTTTCTTTAGTTTATGAAGTGCCACGAAGAGAAGTTGCAGCATAGTGACGTAACCAAACCAAGTGTCTCAGAAAGCGACTCAGTCTTTCAAAGAGACCAAAGTTTTGTTTTAAATATAAATGTTTAAAAGTTCAAGAATATTATTTTGCAAGTACATTTCGTAAAGCAATGTTGTTTTGATCTTTTCCATTTTCTTCGCCTTCTTTCTCGTATTATCGTAAGTTTCTTTTCGAAAAGAATTTTTTCATTGTATTTTATCCTATTTAATGAAATATCTAAAAAGTGCTCCTTTTTTTCATTAACAATCGCCCCAAAAAAAGAATAATTCTTTATTGATTTCTGAGAGAGTTTCTAATATTTGAACCAACTTTTACAATTTTTTTAAATTTATAAGAAGTAATACTTAATAAATTCAGTATTTACTATAATATATCAAACTTAGAAAAGAGTTTGAGTTTTAAGATATAATTATTTTAATAGCAAATATAAAGTGAATTTTTTTTCAAATTCAATTTAAAAATTAGAAAATAAAATTTATCAAATGTTTCGCTTGTATTCTTTCTATTTACAATTGATAGTATATAGCGAATCTTCTCACATTTAAAAATATTTGTATTCTAGGTCCATCTAGCGGATTAATAACAAATTATTCGTTCTTTTTTCTTTTTCCTTTCGTATAATACGCGTACCTTTCTTTCTGAATGAAACACATGTCGTATTATTTTTGCATATTATCTAATAATAAGTATAACAAGAAAAAAAACAGTACAAGCTTTTCTAATATATAATTTACGTTCTATAACCAATTCATCCCACGTGGTATGAATCACAATCAATTTTCGATGAACCCTTCCAATTCCAAGTTGCACGCTTCTCGAACCTGTCTCGCCAATAATTCACCTCTAAATGGTACAACATCGAGATCTCCCGTATTCGAAGAGTCACGTATTAAGTTGGATCTCGGTATCCTCTGTTGAACGACTTAGCTCCACCCGTTCTTGAACTTCCGCTGTTTCGTGGCATTCAACGATCAACTATGTGAGCGCATGCGGAACAAAAAGTTCGATTGCAGGAACGATTGCAACACGAGACACGGTTTAACCGTTGCAATATCTTAAATTGCTCGCGGATAATCGCATCTCGCGGAAAGATTTCGTGTCGTTAACTGGCCGGCTTGGTTTTTATCCAAGAGGGAAGGAAAAAGACGCGGTGAAAAGACGTGTACTCTTGGAAAGCTTGACAAAGCGGATTTAATTAAAACTTTCCAACGAATCGAATATAGCCAGAGGATATTTTCGGCCAAATGTATATAAGCAGTTTCGAAGTTCGTGGGAAGGGTTGAAGGCAAGGAGTTGACCAATGCTTCGAACGAAACTTACGAACATTTCGAAACAAAGAGGGAAAATTATACGTTAAGTGGTAGGAAATTGGCTTTCTAGAACTTATTTTTTTAGAAATTTAGAACTTTAGAAATTTTTAGAACTTATGAAAAAGGTATCGTTCATTAGAGCATCAAGAGAAGTGTAAATATATTGATTTGAATGCAGAAAATTAGAAAATTTATTTTATTTCACTCAGGCTTATATGGGCTTCTTTCATTCCAATTGCATCCCTCCAACAAACTTCAATCTGTTTGAGTATTTTGTACTAATTTTGAATTAAGAAAATTATCGCTATAATTAACAATTAATCAAGCATAATCTTTAATTTTCGAATATATCTTCTTATCTAATTTAAACTCGAACTTTTTTAAAACGTACATATCATTGGATTTCCCTTTTCATACGGAATATATAAAGACGTTCGACTAAAGCAGAAGACCTATCACCTTGCACAAAATGAAACGAAGCCAAGAAATTAATTGATTTATTCGTAATTCTTCTGATTAAGACTTACGGCTTTTAAATAATATTGTTAAGACATTGTATGCATCATTTATTTAACGAAATTGAAAAAAGTGAGGAAGACGAAGCTTTTAAAAATAGCTATTTATTATTGGAGTTACGTATTCGTATTTCATTTAACATTCTGAATATAGGAACATTTATTATCATTAGTGGTGAACATCGTGGATCGTGTGTATTGAAAAAATATAACAATAGTACATGATACTGCGTGAAACAATAGATGAACATACAACAATAGTTATTAAATAAAAATTTAAAAATTGATATGAAATCGTTAAATCTTGTTTGTGATTACTTGCTATCTCTCTGTACTCTATACAATTGAAATATAACAGAGCATTATTGTAAATGATCAACAATATTATAACGCGAATCTCATTCAGTTTTCAATCAAAATTGAAATTCATAAATTGATATCATAATTCACTTTGGATAATTTATTTGATAAAGTTCCTAATAGGAAGATGATATCAAATTTCTTTTGAAATTTTGAAATATTGAACGCGATTAAAAAATGATATATACACTGTCCTTTTTTAATAAATATCTTTCCCAAACAGAAATAAATGAATAATTAAGGATTAAATAAAGATAATCGTTTTTAAAATTATGAAAAAAAAAAAAAGTATACAAATTTGTCGTGTCTTTTTAACTTCTTTACTACGCGTGTTCTATGCGCGAACTTTCCATCAAGTTTCGAACTGCAGCCGATTGATTTTCTCTTAACTTGATCTCAAGTTATTCTCCCGGGCATGCTACCAGCCTCGAAGATCTTTCATGGGGAAGGCGCATCATGAAGAAGTTTAATGAACAGGTTAAATTAACCGATGGAATCTTAAAGTTTTACGACTCCTCGGTTCCGCTATTTCATTTATAATCTTCATGTTCCCGAAAGTCAAGTGCATTTCGATAATATCTATTTGAAAAGAAACCAAACTGGTTTTATCGAAGAGAAAAATTAAAATATTTTATCGGTCATTTAGATATAACTCTCGGTTAGATAATTCAAATGGTTTAATTACTTTTGATGTAACGAATTTTTTTACATAGTTTACTGAATTCTTTATTCGAAAAATTATTTTGAACTTTAATTTTTCTATATTTACTAATTTATTTGGATTCCTTTTCAAAATAATACTTTTACGATATCTTTTTTCCTCGGACACAGTATATTACAAAAATGGATTTAGGAAATGAAACATTTTTAATTCCTTTCCACGATTAAAAGTTTCCGCAAGATTGATTGAAAAGATCTGATAAATATGAAGTTATTACTTAAAAATATCTGTGAAAGAAGATTTTCAGATGGAAAAGTGTGCTTTCAATAACGATATTTGACCATTTACCATAAAGGAAGTGAAAAAAGGGAAGGAAGAAAAATGTGAAAAGAATATTCTGACTAAAGTTTTCACTTCAAATGTAGTTAATCGTCTTTAATTGAACTTATTAAGAAAGTCTTTCAAATGACACCCCCTTCCCGATTTTCAAACTGCTTTTAAGAACCGTTTCATGCATTTCATTCGTTTCCATTTTATATTCATTTTGCGAAAATACTTATTAGAAATTGAAGATCGTTTCTTCATTGAAATGATGGTTCCCTTCTCTCTTCTTATCGTCAATTTTTGAAATTCTGCGGTAATCAGTCGAAAGCGAAATAATTTTGATCTTATTGAGCGATATTTTCAAAACAGAGCTTCAAGTTTTCAAAAACTGAAATACAGTATTTCGAGAAACGTAAAAGCAGAGTTTGCGAAGAGCGGTCAAGAGATAAGACGTAATGAAAATACTCGCTTCTTCGTAAGATAAGCTTTAATGCTTTCTACTATATGAATGTGTATGTGGGCGGAAACCCTCCAGTTCTCACATGTTCCCTTTGAAGCAATATTACGAGAAAGAGGAAAAAGTGTATAATATAATGATTTCATAAATAATCTTTTTCCGTGCAGGATGTTTGGCTAGAGATATCTAAAAATTTAATTAAATCCTTTTATCTTTAAATTAAAATTAAAATCAAGGATAAAAAAATTGTATTTTCGATTCCCTTTTTTTTCTTCACTTATAATCCACTCTAATAAAATTAAAAAAATTTAAACTCTTCTAAAGATAATCTTATTTACACCTCTCGCAGCTATTCCAAATTTAAATATATCCTAAAAATTTATCTTATATTAGATTTAAGTAAAAGCAGATACTTTCTCTTCAAATTTTCGATATTTCATAGATCTAGATCGACTAACCTAATGCATAACGCATTCGAAAGCTACATCAGACATTTTAATGTTTATCGACATTCATATTTATACGCGACACTTTCAGAATTTCGAATCATCGATGCATTAAGATTACCATGTAAAATTCTACAGGTATATCGCTTGGTACATAGATTTCAACCGTGCCCTTTCTCGCCATTTTGCCAAAGATCGCGTTTGATCCTTGAAAACAAATCTCGTTTCTAAGCAATCTCGTTTCTTACTTCTTTTCCAAGTATTGGAAATACGTATTTTTATTTGAAATAAGAAATATGGAATGCGACCAATACTAATATTGTATTGATTTTCGCCACTTACATCCACGCAAACGTTCAATAATCATATATCATGATAAATTGGCACGCTGAGAAAATTATAATGCTTACTTCCATTCTACGATCTAAAATTATTTTATATTATTGACTAGTGTATAATAAGAGATATGGTTATCCAGTTATTGTTATAGGAATGTGGCAATGTGGTTTGCTCGTTCCTTGATATTCTCGTGATATTCATCGACGAAATTTATGATAGTATAATTTTATGTTACTGTTGCTGATAGTTTGATTTTCAATGTTTCTAGTACTCTTGTTTATCTAATGATTCTATATTTCCAAACCATAATGATAGTGGTATTTATATATTCGCTTATATATTCCTCACATCCAATATTCATCACATTTTTTTTTTTTTGGCAACAAACACTTCTATATTCGTTCAGAAATCCAATATCCCTCGCCAAAAGTTTCTTATTGCATAATTCATTTTCTGCCAATACGACTTTTCAATGAAAGTTAAATTTCTGCTTGAAATTTTTTTTATTTATTTGAGTCTTGATTCAAGGCTAAAGAACTAGATCTCAAAGGATTAATGCTTTTGTGAATATTTTGTTACACTATTTTAATTTTATTATTATCTATTGGTAAAATTTATCATGTGCAAAATTGTAGGACATCTTGTATCTTCCTGATTATTCCTTTTTTCCATTAATTTTTTCGTTATTCTTATTGAAAAAAATTGATTCTATATCTGTCTAATTCGTCTCGTCTGTTCCACTATGAAAAAAATTAGTAGAAATTAGAATTCTGAATAAATCTGAAAAATCCATTTTGAGTTCTCTAACTTTGTTAATTATTCTTTACGAATTTCGAAAAAATAAACAGATTAAATAAAATATACACGTCAAACTCACGTCAGAACTAATAGGATTTCGCGCAATTTTATTTTCACGATGCAATAAATCTCTTTTTTAAAGCTTTCAAGAAGAAAAAAATTCCCGAACAATGTCCAAAGGTAAAGGAAAAAAAACCTGTATTTCGAAATATTTCAAAAATCAATATAATCGACGACCGAAGACATTATATACTTCCCTTCATAATCGACTTTCATATTCTTGAAGAATTACTTTTCGATTTCATAATCAATATTCTTAAAAATCCTACATCAAAGATTCTCATTCCACGATAATTTTAATATCCTAAATACTTATACTATAACACACTATAATATTCTATAGATACAATCCAGTACTATTTATTTCTAAATTAATTCTAAAAATTCTGTCTTCGTAATATGCGCAATATGCAAAAACAACGAGAAGAAGAAAAACAGAGGCACAAAGAAAAGAGGGGGAGAAAAAAGAAGGAATATACATACGAATCATCCGAAACGCGTCGAATAAAACGGATTCACCGCGGGAACGTGAACATGCATCACAGACTCGATAGAATAGCCGTACGGATTATACCCTTCCTTTCTCGACCCTGGCCGATCCACTCACGCCGGATTTCTTTCTCCGTCCCTTTATCCGCTTTCTTCATTTCGCTGTGTGTAACTTGCACGCGGCCACGATGATCCCATCTCCTACGCGCGCACCCTTATTGAGCTCTCGCAGACAAACCCTCCCCTCCCTCCGTCGTTACGAAACAACTATCCTCGAGATATACCCAGAAATTCTTTCCTTTCCCTCCCGTATATATGCCCGTTTTACATTTCTCTCCGTCTCTCTTTCCAATATTACGCGTGGTTACGATCCGTATGTTGCGATGCCACCCTTAATATCGAATATTACACCGATAAGGGAGCGACATTTGTGCGACGTCTCGATTGAGTCAATTTGCTGTTACAAATGTCATGCGATGGGGGGAACACGTAAAGTTTAAGGTTATTTTACTTCAATTTTGCGTAGGAGGTAGGGATTTTTTTCAAGTAATGGATAGAGTTTAATAATAATAAGATGGAAGTATATATGTGGTTTAATTTGTATTAATAATTATTTGATATTAATTTCATGATTTACAAGATATGTTTTCTATACTTTCATTGTTTCATACTTGCAAAAATATTTTTTTTTCATTAAATATTATCACTTCGATTTTTTTTATCATTGTTATTATTTGCAATAAAGGATTTATTATTTCAAACATCTATTTTTTTTCTTTTTTTGATTATCAATAATCTAATAATTTCATTTCTCGGAATATATATATATATCGAATTTAGAAAAAAGTTAATACATTTCAAAAAAAATTTCACTTTAAAATTATTCTGTTGTAAAAACTTATATTATATCTTGTAAAATATGAATTGTTAAGTTTCTTTTTTTCCTGATTTCATCTGTCTTCGTTTTATTCAAGCATTTCCCTCCAACCAACATGTCAAATTTACACGTAACAAAATAAACAAGATCGAGAAAATCAAAACGATTTACACGACGTAAATTACAATTGCGTTAATTAAATTGTACAGGGAAGCAAGGAACTCCAGATTTCACTTTCCCCGTATGAAAGCTGTGCTTGACTACGAGCAACGGGTTGAAGGGTTGCAACTGAAAGGGTGCGAGTGACATTTTATTAAGTGCAGAGTTTCATGCTTCGAAGCGATTTAGGTGTACACTACGCAGCAGAAGTTTCATGTCGGCTACCAACGTGGAGTTAAATCATTTGAATCTTGTAAGGCGGCCGGTGATTTAAAGAGGTCTCATTTTGGACCCATTACCCATACCCTATACCTGTTCGCGGCTTCCTACGCTTTGTAATTATGTATCGTTGCTCCAAGATCGCTTTAAGGTAACGCTTCATTATGGGGGGTGTGCTTATTTTACCGACTGCGAACGTTCTATTGTACAGGATTTCTCAAAACAAGTGACTCGAAAGGGGTTGACTCTACGCGTAAAAATTAAATCGAAAAGGAGAGAAAGGATTTTGTCGTTTAAGGCTTCGTTTTTGAGCGAATGAAATTTGAAAATGACAATATAATTGTAATAATATAATTTTGAATTGGAGAAAATTAATTATTTGTGGGAAGTGTGAGAAGAAGAGAAGGATTGAATGTGGAATAGAAATTTCTTGAAAGATCTATATGAAATTGTGAAAACTTATTTATTGGAAAAAATTAAGATTGAATGATTAGGGTAGAGAAGTAATCAAATATTCGATGAATTTTTAAATTCGAATTTTTGAAAACTAACTTTTTAAAAGAAAAAATTTTATTTCCTCGACTTATTTCTGTATACAGAAATTTTCTCTTCTTCTTTTCTGAAACGCTCTGTACATCATTGTAGAGGTGATTTAATTGAGTTTGAACTACATTATGTTCGTGTGATTGCATTATTTGTTTCTCTAAAGAGACACAAATAAATAAATCATCGTATTATTGTTGCATATGAAATCACTGATTTTACAAATGTGTTAAATTCTTCAATATTTAATGATTAAACGTTTCATCAAATAATATTTAATATTATTCCGTTAATAACATTTATTATCAATGTAGAGCTTCGAATTAGTTAAGTATATTATAATCGGTTTTTCATCAATTGATTTATTTAAAAAAAGAATATTGTGCATGACAAGGAATAATTAAAATCGAATTTCTTGTATTTTATTGAGTAAATAAATAATTGAAAAATATTTGAAAAAGTTATGTATACTTTGAAAAATGTATAATATTTTGATAAACTTTAATCTATTAAATTTTATTTATATTATTTCTTTACGATACGATTTCTAAATAAATTTTAAATAATTATTCAATTTTCAAAAGAAAATTATTAAGTACAGAGTATTCCAGAAGCATGCAATTAAATTTTTATTCTACTTTTTTTAAGGGATAAAAAGGGATTATATAAATATAGAAAATTCCACTTTTGAACGAGAAATTGAAACAGATAGATATTAACAAATATAATCATTAACAAACTAAAACGAAGTGCGTTTCAACACATAGCTGTTTCTTCTTCTAATGAATCATAACATGAAATAACCTACATTCCATAAACAGAGACAAAAATAATTAAACTTCTAATCCAAGTTAATTTCCATTAAAGTAATAACAGTTAATTTCGAAATAAAATTAAATTTCTTTTTTTTTTCGATTCAAAACGAAGAGACGTTAAATAACAAGGCAAAGTTGTGCTTCTTAAAAATTATAAGACAATTGACGTTGAGGACAAGAACGACCATTCTCCTTCTTTCGTTTTTCCCGGCGATTGTTTAGCCGTGGAATATTCTTTATTTCGATAAGAAAGTTTAATTCAGTTTCCATGAAGTTTCGTTGAAAAATCGAGTTCACGACGAGATCGTGTCGTTCCCACCACCCACCACGGAAATATAATATTGTTCTATAATCCTCGCGTTATGTTGAACCGAATTGCGTTGCTTCGAAGAATCAGACTGTCGGAATATACGTTCCTCGTCAGAAAGTTAAGAAAGTTTTGTCAGAACGCGTTCCCACCGTAATACATTTTCGCTAACTACATTACTTCTAAATTGGATTGGGGGAGAGGGGCAGTGGGTGCGGTGGAATTAAGTAAGAGTGGAATTCCGCTCTTAAATACCGGCCATTGTTGTACATATATTTTCTTGTACACATCTACGTACACATCTACATGTGTATATATATATATCGTATAATAATAGAAAAAGGATAGAGGAATAAGCAGATATTATGATAAATTTAAAAGACATTTCCCCTTGAAATACAAGTTTCGTATGAAACATCTTTTGGAATAATGCATGCAATAGATAATTGGATCAAAATGATTAAATTAAAAATTCTTACACGAGACGACTAATTTCAATCGACTGATGGTATTTTTGTTAAAATTAAAATTCTTTGAAACTGTTCACAACAAATCTTGATCAGTCACTCTAGAGAAAAAGAAGAATGCCGTTTTAATTTCCTCATCCATTCGACACGATAATTAAACCACGATAATTAATATTGTAAGAAATAGATATCCATTTCTAGAAATCCAGTCGACCGTATGGGCGTCCAGTAATAAAGGAAATTTTCGAGAGGGAGTTTTCATGAAACGTAATATCCTGTCCACAGGAGAAGAGTCGAATCGTTTCGCTCGAAAGAACTACCTAATTCACCTTTCACGCCATTCCAAGTTCGCCTTTTATTCCACCACGGTGCCATTTCCACACACGTGTGTATATACACACACATACATACACATACACGCATACCACGTATACGCCCTCGAATCCTCAATCCGCGAGATTGAAAGCAGAGAGTTCGCTGTTTCGTCTTTGTCTCTATGGTTCAGAGTGCACCTCCCTCCCCCACCGATAGTTTTCTCCCTTTCAGCCGGGAAGTTGGAGGCAATTTCGTTGGAGTGGCCAGAAACTTCGCACGATGCTATCTCTTATCGAGCGTGGCCGATGGTGGAGGCTCGTTAGCCATTTGCACCTTGGCCGCGCACAAGCCGTCGGTTGGCTGTGTTAATTAACCAGCTGCTACGGTTTGTCCTACCGAAAACATCGCTCTCACGTTGTTTGGGAATTACCTGGTCAAACAGAATGGTTGATGTGAGCAATCCACTATGTAACGATACATAGCCAACCTGATATTACCGATTAGGTCAAGGGATAATTCAGATGAATATGATTCTGATTTATCAAGTTAATAATGGTTTTAAGTTGACAATTAATTTTACACCATCTTTTGTGTTATTCGTATAATTGATGGAATATCTTATCTATTGTATGTTATCGATTAATACGTATTAATAATCTATCTAGAGAACGCTTTTCAATGAATAACACGATACGATGATTTAATAGATAATTTTATTATTTTATGATAATACATAGCCAACCTGATATTACCGATTAGGGCAAGGGATAATTCAGATGAATATGATTCCGATTTATCAAGTTAATAATGGTTTTAAGTTGACAATTAATTTTACACCATCTTTTGTGTTATTCGTATAATTGATGGAATATCTTATCTATTATATGTTATCGATTAATACGTATTAATAATCTATCTAGAGAACGCTTTTTAATGAATAACATGATACGATGATTTAATAGTAGATAATTTTTAATTTTATTATTTGAACTTATTTTATGGTAAAGTTTTCCTGATAGTTCTCCTATCAAAAACAAAAAATTGTGAAACAATTGCACGAAACGATTACCCGTAATATTCGTGCAAAATCAATGAAAATCCAGTGTTGCTTCTCCAACACACAGTAATTTTACTTCCCGTTACGACAAAACGAGAACTCGATTCCAGATTACCATCCCTATAATCCCTCGCGTGTTTACCGTTGCGTATATATATTTGGGAATATTTTCACGATACTTGGCAAATTTGCACTGAAAAAAAGAATGAAAATTGTTCCAATGATCGGCTCTATTGCCGGTTATTACACGAGCACATATGTGGGGCAGGGAAGGGAAAACGGAATTACCCCTCCTCTACAATTAAATGCATGGCAACGCACCCGTGTTCCTCCGAATCGTTAATCACTTTGTAAATAAGCGGCGTTTATTTGATTACAGGCTGTGGCCGACGTACGCCAGTGCGCATAACAACCTCGGAACACTCACGGTGGGCGATCAAGCGGAGCAACACTTTTTGGCAGCAATACACGCTCAACCGGGCCACGTGAACGCTCATTACAATCTTGGCCAGCTTTACAGGTCAGTTTGTCAAAAAAAAAAAAGAAAGAAAAATATTAAATTTAACGACAAATTAAGTTAAATGTGGAATATTTCTCTATCATCTATTTTCTTTTAATAGTTGAAATGATTTCATCAATAATTGATTGGAATAGAGTTCATTTTTAATTATACACGTTTGAAAAATATATATTCGTGATATTCTTCTGCTTGACAAATTCAAGTTTAATTTTTCTGTTATTATTAATTAGATAAATGGAAAGTTTATGCTTTCTTTCAGCTTTTTTTCTTTATTTTGCTATTTTCTTTGACGACAATATGCTAGTTTCAATCTTTACGTATCCATATGATTAAAACAATTTCTTATATTTCGTTTGTGATATTCGATGATCGACATTCGCATCAAATTCTCGCTCGCGTCTCTTCACCAATTTCAATATCGATATTTGAAGGATTCAAAAATGGATTTCGTGTTTCCAAAGAGATTTTCCAAGAAAAAAGGTCCATTCAATGCTTCATATGCAAGCTTCGTCAAAATCGAGACTTTTCAGATTAACTTAATTTCTCCGTAAAACGTTATATTATCTATATTTTACAAAGCGTAACTAATCCGTTTGAGCAAGAAATAAACCGAGACAGACGCATCGGCTAAAACAACAGCAACAACAAGTTAAAATCTAGGATAATTCGAGCGAATGCCCCGAGGTCTAATGAAGTCCCCCGTCGCGCGGAGCGGACAAAATTACGAGAAGAATTCCAAATCCACCGCCGTTCCACTTTATTAATGATATATCGAGGCAATGGTATACCGAAGTACATGCGCCGCGATAAATTTAGCGTGGCAAGGTAATTCTGGCGGCGTGGTCAAAATTAAACTTTAATTAACGCCTCCTGCCTGATAAATTAAAGTTTAATTGACGGTGGGGGCGAGGCGTGCGTGCGTACGCCCGCCATAGTTCGTCCACTAGATGCCGCCTCTCCCTCCTGTACCCTATTTTCGTCTGGTTCCGGCTGTGTGAAGGGAAAACAACGTCCATAAATTTTTCGCCCTTCCAACGCGAAGGAATTTTACGCCGTTAAATCCTCGGAAGCGTGGCCTGCGGATTACCAAGCTTATGAACCGTATCACGGGATTCGAAGTCTTGATGAAACGAGCTCGTTCGCAGATCATTGATAAGTATGTAGTTTCACCGATAACGGTGAAACTAGTTTCTCAGTTTGCCAGCAATGAGGATTTGAGTAGTGGGTTAATTGATTGTTGCAAGTCGTTGCGAATGAAATGGGAGAATCAACATTTTGTTTTTAAATTGTAATTGATAATTTTAAATTGTTTTGAAATCATTAAAAAATGATTTAATAAAATTAGGTCGATATTATAATTTTTTTATCTTGTTTATTTATTATTGTTTTTCTTCATCATCATTGATTTACAGACGGACAATATTTTTTAAAATGATTATTCGTATAATTATAGGAGAAATGTTTACAAGAAAAATGTTCCTGCTAGAATATAATATTAATCATAATTATAAAATATTATATTAATGATTTTGTTTACGCTTTTCAATCATCGAAAATCACTGAAACCACACGTCATTTTTCATTCGCTTGAATCCCACGCGAACCAAATTTAATTATTTTTTATAACCAATAATTAATAATTAATACATGCAATAATAATATAACGTATATACATATACGTTATACCTTTCAAAATAAAATTAATATCATATAAATTATACCAGAATTTTATGAAAATCAATTACTTTGATTATACCACCTCTTTTCCTGACAATATTAAAATAATCAAGTATATTGATATTTAGTTAAAAAATAAGATAATTTTCTATTCTTCGAAATGAACATCATATTTTACCATTTCATGTAATTTGATCAAGTAGCACGGAGATGTTATTAGGTCATTTGGAATCTGCTGGTCATTTAGAGAAAATTGCATTAACCAGTTCACGCGAAATTAGCGTCATGGATAGTGGCATTTCACGGAACGGTGAAACACGCAGAATGTACAATGATGTACAGGGATGCCCATAATGCGTTAAAAGCAAGTACAGACATTCATATCTTGATTGTAATCATGTTACAGTTCGCGAGAATGATCGTCACACATGATTGGAATAGGTTGTCATAGTTAATACAGTTGAAACATGTCTGAAATATAATTGATAATAAATCATTACAAACGAGTTGCATAATTCTCCCATTTACAAAATTAACCTATGTATGTGCTAATTTTTATATTAAAAAAATTAAGTATGAAATTTTTATTAATAACTTTATTGTATTATATTATTATCAACATCGTATCATTGTACAAATTTGTACAAATTAAGTTGAATAACATTATTAAATTTTCTGCTAAATTTCCTGTATTTTGAGTAACACTTAATTATTTTAATTAAATCTAATACTATGTCATAATTTATTCTCTGAAATTGTTACTTTTAAATTATAAGCTCAAAATATACTTAAATTGATATTTATTTCCAATAGGAACTGTAGCCTATTTATAATATAATATTTGGTACGTTATAAAGCCACTATGTACTTGAGTATAACTATATTGAGTAACATAGAGTCTTCATTTCGCGATCCATTATTGGTTCCATTAAAAATTTAACGTAACCCGATATTGATCCTAACCTATAGAACTTAAGAATTTCTATATTTTTTCCTTTTATATTTTGAACGTCACCGATGTTCCATTTTTCGCCACTAAATATATATCTATGAATATTCATTTCGATTTCTAACAAACACAAAGTGTCATCACCTTTATTAAATCAATAAAATAATATGATTTTGTTTTCCAGGAAAACGAACAGGACAGAGGAGTGTATACGGATGCTGCAAAAATGCGTATCTTTGGATCCAGCGTACACACCAGCCTATCTGGTCCTGGCGAGGTTGGCAACCGGTCCAACAGCGGGCGCACTTTTGCGACACGTTGTTCGACTACAACCACGAAGCCCCGACCATCTCACGGAATATGCTTCGTGGCTGTACCAGAATGGTAAGTGACAGTGGTGGAACGGCTAAATGGCTTAAAATGGGATAAAGGCCGACGGTTCCCGTCGCGACGGTCCAAAGTACGGGGTTAAAGTAGTTTAAAGTAGAGGAAACAACATCTAAACTCTGGCCGCGTAACGACCACCGCTTTATACTCACGCCAAATCGTCGTTCGTCTCTTCAGGCAAATGGCTGCCCTCCCTCAAGTACTATCTCAAAGCCATGGAGATCTCGCCCTCGCACAGATCGTCGCTTCTGGGAACGGTCAGGATACTGAGGTCGCGGGGTCAGTGGCCAAGGGTGCATCAACTCATCACCAGGTGAGTGAATGTAACCAATATCTTTTTGCAATTGCGATTTTTGCAATTTTCGTTGTTGCAAATGTGTAAATTGGTAAATTAAATAATGGTGAACGAGTTTGAAAGAGGAAAAGAGATGAAAGAGGTTGATTATACGTTATTCGAACGTTGAATTTTGATTAAAGCTGAATAAAAGTGTTTTAACTAAGTTTAATCTCATCTCAGGTTAAGAATTGTATCATCTTGAGCATTTGTTCCTTGAAAATTATAATTGTTATTTTCAGATTGAGAAATGACATTCTAATATCTAATACTTCATGAATTATTTAATTTTTGATATTCATAATTAATGTTTGAAAATGATAGATTATATAGAAATGAGAAAGAGATTATAAAAATTAATATTTCTTAATTTCTTTTTTCTTAAATTTCTGTCATTCTTAATTGGACATTGATGAGCTGACAATTATAATTAAGGATATTTTTCGTCTCATTGTTAATCTTAAGTTAATTTAATCGAATGATATTTCAATTTATGATATCAATCAAAAATTTGACAACAAATTCCACTTATAACATTACTTAATTCATAATGTAATTTCCATTCTATTTCTTCAAGTACAGATTACATTAGTAATCACAATTCAATCATTCTGAATTTTGCATACAGTTATTAAAAATTGTATGCAAAACATATATAAACAGATTTTTCGAATAAATTAAATCGTATATTAAGTCTTTACTGTCAAAAAAAAAAAAAAAAAAAATATTAAACGATAATTTGCCATCGTCGCTCAGCCTCAATTCTCAAGGACAAATTAGCAAAAGTAAACGAAATCTTGAGAACCTCTTTGATCTCTCTTCGCTGAAAAATTCCACGATATAGCCACTTATAAGCGCTCAAACAAATCCTCAGAACAGTTTAGCAACTTCAACTCTCCAAAGTTGACGACAAACTTTCATCCTTGAATGACAATCGTGTCGTTTGCTCAGTTTTCCAACCCTCTACTTTCACGCGCATATACGTATGTCCGAACACAGAATTACAATAGTCGATACTTGTGTCGACATCGATTTTCACTCTTCTTTTCTATCTTTTCTCGAGTATTAATGATAAATATAAAGATACTTATAAATCTAAAATTCGATAAAAAGAACTTCACTTTACCATGTGTATAACAATTTGCTGAGTATTTAATTTTCACAATGGTAATTTTGAACGAATATTTATTAAGTATATTAAATATTAAGTTTCAAATCTATTTGGAAATATATTTTCTTCTTTCTTTGAAATACTCGAATAAGAAAATACAAATTTGGTCAATGTTCAAATTTACTCGCGATACACTCGAATCCATCGCTAATTGCATTCAATTCTCGCGCAAATAGCATCTTTAAAAAAAGCCACGGTATAAATTTTCCGGCGACGAATCGTGTTTTTTGCAATCACGCAGAATCAATTCTTTCTTGCTGACCGAAATTATGATTCCGGATTTCGCGATCGATAAAAGGCCAACGCGTCAGTCAGTTTTCCAGCGAATGAATTCAGAGGATTGCAGAGAGGATATATCGTTGACTTCCTTTTTTTTTTTTTTTTTTTTTTTGGAATCAGAGATAGGATGAGGAACGAGCATCGTTCAATTAGTGGGTTTTTATGGATTGTTGATTGACGTTGAAAACCTAGATGTTTGATTTAGATCGATGAAAAATTTCGTTCCCATCCAGTTTAATCATTTCACGGGATGGTTCTCGTGTCAACCGTGTGATTGACCAATATTTGATAGTAATATGTACAGTTTTAGTGAATGATTAATCATTAGAAATTGATTAACCATGATGAATATATATGTAGATACAAAGAATTTTACGAACGTTGGTTTTTAGTACGATTTAAAAACTGTATAGTAAGACTGGCAAATGAAAATATAGTTCACTTTTAAAAATATAAAACAATATAATAATACATGAATTTATAAGATAAATACAAAAATATTTAATCACAAACTTTTTAAATCGCGATACATATAATTTCATGATATTATTCACGAAATCCTTCAATCACAATTCAAAAAAACTGTAAATTCCATTGTCCACGTGTGTACACGAGGTACAGAAACACGTTCGTACCATCAGCCAACGTTTACAAACCTTTCAACTTTATTTCCTTTCTCCTCGAACGGCCAAAAAGCCGCGGTGCAATCGAGGTTTAACATCGCAACGCGTGCAAAAATTACAGTCATAATGGGCCGTCCCCGACGGGATGGGTTTGGAGCCATACAAGAATTGCTCGAGCCTGGTACAATATCGCGGTGTGACATAGGCGTGGTCAACCGGCTGGCCCATAAATGGTCCAGGGTGGACGAGTCGAGGGGTTAAATTTTGGAGAAACAACGCGAAAAGTGACGGGGAAAAGAGAGAGAGAGAGAAAAAGAGAGCGAACCAAATTGGCAACACCTACGCCATCGGTGTAACTACCACTACACGCGTGAAGATTTCAATATGCACCGTTTGACAGATGTGCCACAGCGTGCAGATTTTAAATGCAAATATAAATCTGCCATGCAGACCGCAGAGTTGGTATGAGCAGCGTTGGGGTGGCGGAAGGTTTCGAAAGGGGTGCGAACGGATAGCGTACAACGGTGGAAGAATCATTTCGCGCGTTCCTCCACCTCTGTGTGCGTATGCATGCGAGTTTTCGTGGAACAGAGTAATTACAATAGTCTGCCTCTTTGTTTTCTGGCCGTGGAAGTCTATATTAGAGGGAACGGCGCGTGCAGTTTGTGTCCAGTTGATAGTTACGAGAGATCTTTTTCATTAGTATCAACTTAATCACCGTTGGAAGAACGGTCGAGAGACAGAGAGAGATTTTTTACTGATTTATCTCGCCAATGTTTCGTTTAGCCCGTCACCTTTTTCAAAGAATCGAGCCACGTATTGATAATAGGATAATCCTCGTTTGAAAATTTCTGGTACAGTGATTAAAGGTTGTGTGCGTCTTGATTAGAGGATTGCACGAACGAATTTATTGTTCCCTGTACTCGGGAATTTCGAGTGTCTTGATGTATTCTGGGTGTTGAATGTATTCTGCAGAAATTTTATTAGATATATTTGATGAACAGTATCTTCTTCGTCAAGTAAATTTGATCTTATTTATTTAATTTCTGAAATATTTTTATTTCAGTTGTGATTATAGATGATATTTTTGGATATTACTTTTAATTTGTTGTATTATTTGCTATTTAAAAAGATTTAAGACTTATTAAACTGAAATTCTAACTATCAAACTAAATGATAAAATGAAGAAGAATTTCTATAATATATAAAATGTATATAGTAATAATAATAGATGATATTATCTCTATAAGATAAGGATAAAATAACAACTTGAATTAATTTTTTAATTTTAAAAATATATTTTAATGGATATTTTTTTTCTTTTTCAAAGAAAATAAATTGAAACGAATTTTATTATATCGTGTATATTTAGAATAATTTTAATATAATTTACAGAAGAATATAAATGAGGACGGATTTTTTATTCAACGAATTTCTTTTGCACACGTTAAAAGAACTCTATCTATCCCAGAATAAATTTCTGAAGACTTTCATCGATGAATTTCTTTTAGGGACGATCAAAAATTCCAGAATAAATTTGCAAAGGAAATATCTTCACGAATAAACATTATCCCTACAATACATACATATTCGAGGGACATCTTTAAAGAAGAGCAAGCCTATGAAGTAATCGTCCTCGCCCCGTTTCATCCAATAATGTTGGGATGAATAAAACAATTCTCTTTAAAATTCAAATTTATCTAAATTCATTTTCGAGCAAAATTGTTCATTTTAAAAGTGTGATAATAACAATCAGTCAATTTCAATCAAGTAATTTTTCCTATTGAAGAAAATCAAAAGTATTTCGACGTGCAATAATAATAATAATAATAATAATAATAATAATAATAATAAAAATACGACGAATTTATTCATAGAATTTATTCATTTGAGATTGATGTATATTGAATCTGGAAAATATTGATTGTTTAAGTAGATTGCGCCTCTAACCACCACACGATGACGTACGTTTGTAAATAAACCGTAAAACGATAAATTTGTCAAATCTTACACCGCATTTTCGACCGTTTCATTGTTCACTACATTCGGCTCATGAATTATTCATGCGAATGAATTATTCATCAGAGAAGAAGTGTGGAACTGGTCAACGTTTAACCATGAGCCCTCTGTTGTATATAATACAAATCATCGCACGCGTAAATCATTACGCAACTTGCGCTTAAACGATGCTTATCACCGAACTGTGTTAAAGAAATTTCTCTACCCAATGTAGAGATGAAGGGATAGTTAGTGGAATAATATAAAAATCATTATTATGATGTTAAGAAAAAAATTAATACTAAAAGTATCGACTTATTAATTATTTTTGATAAATTTAAGGAGAGGTTAGGTGTTAGGGATTTCCTATATCAGTAGATGGCGTCACAGGTCTAAGAAATATGGAAAGTTTTTCAAATATCCGATTTTCTTTTCGATATGAGCATTTTTATATTTTTCATCATATCACAACTGGATAAAAAAATCCACTATTATCGAAAGAATGAAATATTTGAAAAGTAATATAATATAAGACATGTTTTTCAATGAAGAAGACACGATTAAAAACACGATTGAATATAATGAAAGTATTTAATATAAACTAGAAATATAGTCGAATTGTTATAAATTTGATACGTTACCGAAATTTTTATATTTTATTTATATTTTTCCATACACAGTAGATTGGATTCCTTTTTGCAGTGACTGCACAAGTGTCAGATTAACTTCTCATAAATCGTTGGTGGTTTTCATTGATTGGTTCCAGATTCCATTTACGCTTCGAATATACAGCTACTGTTTCAGATTTATTGTATAGCATGAGCTAATTTATTTTCTCACTCTCTACGATGTGGAATTAAATTACTAAAAAAATTTATTTATATTGTTTAATGTATAATCGAATTTTCATTTAAATATTCGATATTTATTTTATATATTTATATTTATTTTATACTTCCAAATGAAAAGGTAATATAAACACTTCATCATTCAGCTTTTAACTGTGTTTATATAACGTAATGTAAAAATTTTTTCATCATTTTTAATGATAATTTAACTGATGAAAAAATTTAGTAATAATTTAATACAAATTAGGATTATTTCTAGAATTAAAATTTAATATTTTATACGTTATTTATTTCGAAAATAAAATTCAAAGTAAACATAATACTGAAATAAATTGGATAGATTTTCAAAAATATATGCATTTTCAAAAATACATATATTTTTATTTATTCCTTCGTAAAAAAAAAAAATATATAAATCGTAGTAATGTAAAATCACAAAAACTTTAAAAATTGTAATTTATATACATTTGAATTTCGCTGAAGTCTATTATTCTTTCTATGATAAAATTTTATTATAATTTACATGATATATCATGAAATTTTAGAAATATGAAACCACGATGCTTTTATGCCGAGATATAAAATTTTTGCATTTGTAAATTTTGCAGGGAAATTTGATGAATCCATTTTCACGTGAAAAAAATTTCTGTTCTAGCGAGAATTATATATTAGCAATCAGTCAAAAACATTCAGTATCGATCGGAGATGCATTTCTGTGCTGAATTAATGCGTTATGAGATCAAAATTGATTTTGATATATCTATCAAAAATATGACTGGTGTTTATCTATGTTGCCGTGTACATAAGTGATTTTACTATCTGATAAATTAAAAAACTAATAAATATTAGTTCGACGTTTTCAAACATTTTTTTGAAATCCTCTTATTTACGAATTTAAAAAAATTCTTTTTAGAGGAATATTCGTGATAGAATCGAATACGTCGAAATGTTAATTGAATCAAGATTTTTCAAATGTAATTATTAATACTAATAATTTACAATAAAATATTTATTTATAAATGAATTATTTTGGATTCAATTGTTTTTTAATGAATGATATTTCTCATAAATTTGAGAATAACACGAGAATAGAATAATAATATTTTTAAAGAATACACTTAAAATAATAAAACACAAACTGGATATATTAAAATTTTTAAGTAGAACAAACAATAAACAATTGTTCATTGTTCTGGAAAAATAATATATATATATATTATTTTCTCGTATTTAAATATTTATTATTTATTGAGAAATTCGAATTACTTTGAAATATATATGAAACGAGGAAACATTAATTACAATTTAATACTAATTATTTATACTGAAATAAAATCCAGAAAAACGAACTATCAAAAATGCTGAAATATATATAAATATTTAACTGTTAAAGCAACGAAATATCTATAGATTTATATTTTGAATATAAATCAGAATGTGATCCAGAAGCGGCGTAAGCTTTTCCAGTTGGACGTGCAACTTCCTCTTTGTATCGTGACTTTTTTAAACGTATAAATTCCGAGGAAAGCCACCGTGTCAGAGGATGATTCCATAGGCAACGATAACGTCGTCACCGTTGCGTTAAGCGCTCGTCGGGCTGATAAATCGGGAATTTACTGACGCTACCTCCGATTCTGTATTTTCGTCCTGCCGAGCCTGAAATCGCATGTGCACATATTCACGCGAGCAGATTTTTTGGAAAATTTATTTACGAAATTCTGTTCTTCGAGAAAAAACTGGAAAAAAAATTCTTCCAAAGTATTTTCCATACACGCGTAACACTAAAATTCTACGAAATAGATTTTCCAATAACAAGTTTAAATTTCAATAAAGAATCGGTGATTCTAAATTTTTGATAGTTTCAATATGAATAATATTTATTATTAATATTAAATAAATTTTTTAGAGAAAAATGAGGAAATTATTGAACGACTTATACATAATATAAGAGAATGGTAGAGTAACAACAATTCAAGTGAAACTCCACAAAAACAATATTTCTTCAATGTTTTAATTTATTATTGGATTGTTATTAATCCCACACGATTGACAAAACAACAAAATACAGAAAATCGAAAATAGAATCAATGTAATTACTACTTCTGCATAACAGAAGAACACGATATTATTTAGCAATTCTATTCTCTTTCTTCTCATTTATGATCTTTCTCTATTCCTTTAATACCTACACTGTTCTCTTCTTTTTTTCTTTCTCGTGCAGTTCACCACTCTCATCATCTCGCACTCAATCACTCGTGTTACATCGGAACGCAGCTTTTATCGGTAAATGGAAATTTTATAATTCATGAAGAATCGTGTTTTTTCATCCGCTGCGCTGCAAAATGGCCGATATCGTTTGATCTAACGAAACCTACACGTTACCACTTCGTTACGATCGCCGTTCTACTACTATATTTATTTCGCGTTGATCCTCGAATTTTGATTCACGTCTGCTATCTGTTTCGAAGATGCTTAATTGCTAATTCGAAGTAAAAATATTTGAATATCGTTACAGGAGAAAATTTAGCAAGTTTATTTTTGATGATATTTTNCCTCCCTCCCCCCTGCGAGAATTCTGGAACGTCGCCACGTGGGAATTTGGACACGCGTTTCTGTTCCCCGCCCAACGACCCTTCCTGTACCCCTCACTGTGTGCTGTAACCACTCTGATCGTCGCTGTTAGCTTTTTTTTTTCCTCTGTTCGACGTTTCTGAGACGCGATATCGAAAGACGAGCAACTTTTTCTACTGGAGCGACGTCCAGACGAGAAGAATTTGTGTTGCAACGTTATTGTAATGTAACGAAACAATCAAGCAATTTGGATATTTATATTAGCAATGAACAATTACTTGGTAACAATGTGCAAAAGGCGGCTGAGAGGTTGAAGAGAACAAACGAGGAGGAGGTGGGAATTAATGGTACGAGGAAACCTGGAACACATTGCCTTTTATTTCCTTATGAAATGTCACGAATGTACGACATGAAACGCTCGAAAAAATTCGAAGATTCGATGAAAATTATCGTGAACCATCCAGGAAGTCATCTCTGAATCGTTTAGCAAGAGACAAGTTTTTTGAGAAATTTTACTCCGATTTGCCAAATTTTATATGATAAAATCCTCGTGATGTAATTCTGTCTTTCGATTCTCCTGAATTTCTATCTTGTTTGAAGGATTTCTTACTTATTGTTTATTAATTCTTGAAATTAATGAAGTGATGATTGATATTTATATTTCAATCATAATAATAAATAATTACAAAACGAAATCTACAGATTATTTATTAATATAAGATTGCTCGTATGTATGATTTTAAGAAGATGAGAAAGATAGTGATATCTAAAATGAACCACTACACAAAGATGAAAAAAAAAAAAAGAATGCTTGATTATATCACGACAAAAGAATATCCCTGTGAATTTCTATTTCTAAAAATTAATTACAGAATATTATTATAAATAAATTTTTATCCAAAGTTCCGAACGATTAATTTTTGGATGAAGATTAAAAAATTCTTATAATCGAATTTATAAACAAAACATATAAAGATCTATTCTTCGTTGTAATAGCTATAGCTTAATAATTTGTGGACGCAACAGGGTCTAGATTTTAAATAATCTTCGTTTTCTCTCTTATAACTCGTCCTCGGCTATAGAAAGTATCAAGAGTTCCAGGTTAATGTTGCGAGCAAACTATGTGATAAAGAATCGCGCTTCCTCCCTGGCGCTCTCGACTATTGACTCCTGATATTCACCCTCTTTTCCGCCTCGTAAACACGCCGCTCGGCCGCGAAAAAAGAGAATGAACCCCCGCGCGCGGAAGTGACGCGTGAAAAGGGTGTGTCATTTACGAATTTATTTTTATCGAGAGGGTGTAAACGCTCGTCAGAAACTCCATCATCGTGTACGCGAGCATGACTTGCAATCTTATGGCAATTTATTTCGCGTCTGAAACGTATGTTTCTTCTTTTTATCATCATCATCATCCATGGATCTCGTTGAGAAATTTCTTGTTTATAGTTTCTCTTTTTTCGAAAATCGGAAAAATGAATAAAGGCTCTTTTATTTCTGCACGAACATAAATTATATTGTTCTCTTTCTTCTTTGTGGAGAAAGGAATCGAGAAGAAGATATATTATAATTTTATACAAACATCAGGATTAATTCATGATTAAGTATATTCATAATCGGAAAGATATAGATATTTTAAACTTGAATTTAAATTATTTTAAAATATTTTAAAAAAATATTTTATACAAATTAATTATGTTAAATTCTCGAATATTGAATACTGTTATTTTATTTTTTTTATTCTATATATGTAATTTGAAATTTTTTGAAATTTTCCTCGATTGATTTATACTAAATAACATCTACGTTTGAGATCTACATGTAAAATGTAACCATAAATGATATATTAAATAATTTCTTTCAATTTAAAATATTTTCTTGTGTCCAATATATCAAATAACGACAATAATCCTAGAAATATGGGAAATTTGGTGATCTCATAAATAATGTGCCGAATATTTATTGTCGCGCGTGAAGAGATCGTTTTAAATTTGATCGTATTTGGAGCAGATTGAAATATATTTTGCATATTTACGTTTCAGATGGCACCTGATGTTACGAGCGAAAAGAGGCGGCTTGGTATATCGCGGTGATCTTTACATACGCGCGTGGCAGTTGCAAAGTGAATCTCGTCGTCGTGCGCATCAGCATCAAGGAAATATCTGCTTGTCGGTCAGTAATTTTTTTCTTCATACTCAAATAAAGAATTAATAAATTTTGAATAAATGTAACACTGAAAACAGATTATATCGTATAATAAAGTTGTTCTCTTCTTTAATCAAAATATTTAACATCTTTCCCCAAGATTACAATGTTTCACGTGTTTCCTTTCTTTTAAATAAATAAAAGGTAAGGAAAAATAAATAGGTTTCAAAACATTTAGAAATGTTAATTAGAATTATTCATTATTTGAATCGTGAAGAAAAATTTAAATTATTAAAATATAAATGTATCATTATACGAATTTTTATATCATATGGACAAATATATAAAATTTCCTCCTTCGTGCTGTTAAATTAATTACGTAAATCAATTAGTTACTTATTTTGTTTAATTCAATACACTCAGGTATAAAATACAACATATTCATTTCCCTATCCCTATATTCCATTAGTATAAGTAAAACCATTATCCATTTGTTTCATCGTACAAATGTATACATACGTGTTATATCTCTCCATAAAACAACGTAGTTGTCTGTACAACGGAATTAATGAAACAACTACATTACCAACCCATCACAATATAATATCGAGTTATAACAATAATTAATAAACACTTGCTTCCATCCTGTTAAACTGCTAAATTGTAAAACTTTCGATTCGTAATATCATTAGTTCTCTCGTTTTCAACGCAGAGTAATATCGATTGTGAAATGACACAAGGCTACACAATATCATATATACTTCTATTAAGTTTCCAAATCGCTCGACGTTGATCCCACTCTATCACCCTTTCTCTTTGATCCCTCTCGTTTCAATGTTTCCGCCATTCTTTCGGCGACATCCGCCTCATTTCGCGTTCGAGTTGCATAAGAGGGCTCTTTCCTGTTCCAGTAAAGGTAATGGAACAAATTAGTCTGCGGAGAACCGGATACCGCGAGTCCACACTTCCGCCCTCTTAAACTCCTTCGAAGATTAATTGAGATTCCTCGGTCACCTCGTATCGCTATAATTCTAATTAAATAGATTCGCCCCTCTTTCTTTCCATCCTCTATTTCTTTCCATCCCCTTTCGTATTCCACCCCGGCCGTCTAACGCGCCCATTCACGGAACGATTCGTTCCAGTCGTTAACGATTCAACTCGTAGAAACTTGGCCACTTCGAATCGATGTCTCTTCCATTTCCCCCATATTATATTTTCTTCCCTTATTTTTCTCGATAAAATGTTTCCCATTGATCGTTCGACGGATATCCCTTCCCTTTTTATTCCTGTCGTTATAGATTCTATCTATCGCTTTTCCTCACTTTTCTTTTCTTCTCTGGTTTAGCGAAGTGACTTCGGCGGATTATTAAATTGTTGGAAATGTGATCGATGAAGAGTAATTCCGTTGGGTAAAGAGATGTGAATGGTAAAATTTAGACGAGAAGGAATTTGTTTAATAATAGATTAAAATAATTTTCTTTGTTAAGACACGTATTTGTATGTTTTGTTACAATTTTTTCGTTTGAAGGAACTTGATTTCGAACATAATAATAGTATTTCTATAAATTAACATGATATTTTTATATATCACCAAGATCATGTATATCTTTTTATTTCTTGATTTAAAAAGATATAATATGTTATGTTACGACAAACTTTTTTATAATATTCAAAGAAACAATACAAACACGATTACAAAAAGATAAATTCGAAATAATATTGAATACAAAATCGATTCCTCTGTAAGAAGAACAATTTTGTTTCTACTATCTTTATAAATTTATATTCTCGTCGAATAATAGCTCAAAATCCACTTCCTTTTAGAACTTTTAAATTTACCATAAAATCGCCAGATTCATCCTTCACATTTCGAATCTACCGAATAAAACTTTCGAAGTTTTAAAATAACTAATTTTTGCGAACAACCCAAAAACCAAAATTTTCAATTTTCTCTGTCCAAAATTTTCAAAATTTCGCAATTCCAAAAATACTCGATATTGATATCCTGTCCACGATTTGTAATCCATTAATTGTCCTCGAGCAACCGAATAAAAATATCCGGGTTCGATCGCACAAAAGTCAAAGGCGTTGATCCGCATGCGGGGTTGATTAGCCACGATTCACGATCTAAGCACCCTCGACGCGTGTTTCCAGCTTGTGTACGCTCGACGGGGCGAGTAAACGTCACTGCTCCCCTTCAAACATGTCGAATTGTCTGTTGCAGGAGGGCGGCTGTTCGACACCGCGTGTCGCCAGTGTGTCAGTGCAGCTCGAGCAGGACAGCAACAAGTCGGAGCAGCTTGAGCGGGCGCCACGTTGCAACGTACGTACCTGTAGACAGTCGAGAAAGGGGAAGGCACGTGTGACCGCCCCCGCCCTCCTCGTCCAGAACCTCCTGGAGACCCTCTAGCTCTAGCGAGACTCTTCGGCTAACCCCTCGCCCCTGTGATTTCTGTGTCTCATCCCCCCCTCGGTCTCACTTTGAACGAAGGGTTCGACGAGTTTTCTCGAACAACTCCAACACTCGTTGTCGGCGTGCTTGGTTACTTTCTAACGATGCGAGCAAAAAGGGGAAAAGGCATGTTGTTTCATTCAGGATCGATCAAGAAGAAATTTGTGTCGAGATAGTCTTAATTTTCCGATATGTATGATAAGTTTTTGAAAATCAAAGTTTTGAGTTTTCGAAAAATCACGAGAAATATGAACGAACCACTTCGATTACGAAATTTCATTATAAGAATTAAATATGGTTGCACGTGTAAGAGGGTTAAAGATCCTCGAACGAAATGAGATTTGTTTCGAGATGCATAAATGCGCGACTAGTCATGAAATCGAGATTACTCGAAATTACTTTCCGCTCTGTATAAAGTGTATGCTTCTTCTTATCTCGCAGTCTGATCTCATCACTAGACGCGAGACACGTGCCGAGACAAATCTCACGATTTAAAGGTCACACTTTAAAATTATTCCGTGAAATCGTGGATCGATCGAGAGGTTGCGTGTTCATCGGAGGATGAAGGACCAAGCGAGGGAAAAAGAAAAGAAATGTTGTTCTACGTGGAACGGTGGTGTGGGGAGTAACGTGGTTCGAGATAATCGTTTTACGCGCACTTAACATGTGATGGATCGGCCGTAATATAGTTACTACTATATACATAGAGTAGCGTCGAGATGTTTCTAATAAATATTCGCTGTACTTCGAGTGTGCTTTCGACGTTCTCAGAGAAACAGTGCTCTCGTCGCGATGCTACTCGTCGTTGCGTTCCTTTCGTGTAATTTTTCCCTCGATTTTTCCATATTTCGAGAAAGAAAAGAAGATACGATTTATAATACCATTGATCAAGAGTTTGAGTAACATTTGTTATACTGTTCAGATAACAATCATTGAGTTTGTTCGAAGATCCTAAACTAATAAATAAAGAAATGCAGCATATATTAATAATATTGGTTCTAATGAAAATTTTTGAAGTAAGTTTAAATATTTATTAATATATTAAAGGAAAAGTAAGAGAGAGAATTATTAATTATATTATACACAAGAATTGAACGCATGCAGGAAGCAATAAATATAGAATCTCTCTGATTTACCTACCCTTATTATTGAAAAAAGAAACTGTGTATTTTTATAACGGTAAAATCATTAAAAAGATATGGTGAAAGATATTAAATTTCTACGATTTATTAGGATTTTTATTTATGGAATACAAATTAATGCAACAGTAGCGTACACAAACTTTCGATCGATAGAATTGGAGAAGCGAATTGAACCGTGAATCGATTCGAAAAACTTTTAACGATATTTTTCTTTCTTTTCTTTCCTTTTTTTTTTTTTTTTTCTATTTAAAACATCGTGGTGGAAAAAATTGAAGAGTCCACACGATCGATCGACGGCGAAAATTACACGAGAGGATTAAAAAAAAAAATCCGATCTGCGCTTTACCCTTACCGCCCTATCGTTTCGAAGACTATTTCTTATTTCTTTGTTTCATTCCTACGAGACGGAAATATGCCTTCGTTACGAACAACCGTGACCAGAAGAAACCTTTGGTAAACGTGTAAATAATGACTTTGACTCCGCGTTACATTGGTCCGCGTTTCGAGACGATGTAGACGACGAACGTCGAAGAATCGAGAGAGAATAGTTCTCGAATTTATTTTTCACAGCAGCATTGATGATGGACGATTTAATGATATACGCGTACGTACAGAGATACAATCGATTCGCCTATAGCCGTAATCGTTTTCCCTTCGGATCGTTCTTACATTACGTGTTTCAACCCATGCCAGGACGCGCACGTATGTAATTAACACGGTGCCAATATTTAGCGTTTAATTAAAACGTGAATCGGCGTTTTATATAGCCGTTTGATATGGCTTTTTTTTTTTTGTAAGAAAATCGATTAAGGAAGCGTGAGTTGATTGAAGGAGAAGGAAGGATAATAATTATGTACGACATTTCTTCGATGAGCTTTGTTCGGCAATGTTTCGATTTCGTTTGGATAGAGCACGATTTGCTGCAAGTCGAGATCTTATTATATGTATTTGTGGTATTTTATTAATTTGTATATTTTTTTTTTCCTCGTCATGAAAAACTGCTCCTGTTTGACATTTATGATATTATAAAGAATTCGTGTTACGAAATCATTGAAAAATAAAAACGTTCAAAAAGATTCACTATTTATTCATTTGTTTAAAAACAATGTTGAATTAAATAGTAATTTTATAGAAATTATTACTAGCTAAATTGGAATAAAGAATCACATTGAAGATGTAGACGTTTTTACAAAAAAAAATCTTCGAGAAGAATACCATAATTTTATATATCGATTAATTTTTCGATATTCAACATTCGATCATCCGAATTTATATAAATTCACTTCTTAATCGAATAGAAAACATAATATCAGAGATTATTGGAGGATGAAAACAACCCAATCTGTCTTAATCTAGGTCGCCGAACATGGCCAATCAGCCGAAGTTTCATTTAAAACGAACCGATGAAAACCGTGACCGTTGAATCGAAACGAAAGGGAGATTCGCTCGACATCCTATATTAAAGAGAGCGAATCGATCGTGGCGACGTCTTTCCGTCGATAAATCGTTGGAGACACGTGTTTTTGTGAGGCACTCTTGAAAAAAAGAACGAAAAAAAAAAAAAAAATGTCAGAACGAAAAACGGATTTCAATTAAAAGGAAGTTTGATCATGGCGAGTCCCTTTGTGTATCTTTCGATAGAATGTCCAAGTTTCTCGTTTAGAACGAGGTGTGAAAGTGGCATAGAAAACTCTCCTTTTACTCTCCTTTCGTCCCCCCTTTTTCGTCGATCTCCCCCCCCAAAGTGAATCGTCGCTTTGAAAAACGAACGCCTTCATCGAAACGTTGCCAAAACTTAATAGAAGACCAATGTATATACGCTGTATACTAACAAAAAAGAAAAGAAAAATTCGTACAGACATCGAAACATTTGGCGATGCTTATTGAATAATTCCCTAATTATTACGATATTGTACGTTCGAGTATGTAACAATTCGAGTGAATTTTCTCGCGTGGCCATCGAATCGATTGCTCTCGAGAGTTTAAAGAAGAAGAAGAAGAAAAAAAGGAGCGAGTGAAAGAACGTTTGTATGTGTATGTGTGTATGTGTATGTGTGTGTGTGTGTATGTGTACAAGAAAAAGAGAGAGAACGTGCAATGGAAGCTTCAAACAAGATTCGTGGATGTCAAGATGCACAAACGTGACATGAATTTGTATATAACATGTTTTCGTTGGCTCGTGTATGCGTTCTATTTTCTCCCCATGACCTTGCATCCCACCCCATCCCATATATCCCCATCCCCTTTTTCTCGTCGAGAAATTTTCAAATCGAAGCACGTTGGTGGTGAAATAGAAGAGGAGACTGTCACTGGCCAAGCAGCAATTTACCTCACGAAATCGCTGCCCGCGATCGATCTCGTTGCCAGTTATGGGAGCCAGAGAGCAACGGGGTCGATAGGGGGTGGCTGGTAATCGATGAAGGTCGATTCAAGATGAAAATATTTTTTTAAACGTGCCGTAGCACGAGCGTAGACGTTGCTTCGATTCGATCGTGTTGCTGCGTGGACGATATTATATTTTTCGGGAAATCATCATTTTAGATTCGATTCGATCTTATATCTCGAAAGAAGATCGTATTGATCGTAAAGAACATTCATTTTTTTTTTTTTTTTTTTTTGGTAATATTATTAATATCGTAGAAAAAAGAAAAAGAATTATATTTTTGATAGAACCTTCAATATATCATAATCTTATTTTTAAAGCAACAACGTTTCTCAAGTACGATATATTTTTCATTCATTTTTCTATCATCCAATCGACGCTATATGGACACTATTCGGTAATTAATATCCTATATCTTAAACTTTTTCCGAAGAATAATATCGTCATTGGTCCAGGCACGCAACACCTAGAGTACACTCGTGAATGAAACGCGAATATTGCGCCCTCGAATTCTCTCGAAGCGAGATTAACGTTTAAAAATAGTGCACGCGCGCGCGCGTGTAAATTGAAACGTTTCAACGCTCGAAGAAGCTGATATCTTTCATTTTAAGACGGTGCATTGCAGTGAAATCGATGTAATTTAAGGATCCAGTTAATTCCTCGAGAGGACGATGTAAACGTTATTTTATTATCGTAACGAATAGATAACGGAGAAGTATTTATATAGCTATGCTTTATTACCGGAGACCGGTAAACCGAAATTGTTACAATAATTGCTCAGCGAATAAGCGAACATACGAGATTGTTCATCGCTTACTGTGTACAGTACAACACTAATAAAAAAGAAACAAATTACGGCTTCATTTTCAATCTTATATACGAATCCTTATACAAAGACGCGAATTTATTTTAAAACGTTTCCAAAACTCCCAAAGATATTTGTTATATATTATTTGGAGACGAAAGCCTAGAATGAAAGGAGAATAGTATAAACATTGAAAAGAATAAGATTAATATTGTAAAAAAGTGTAAACGATAAAGGTAAAAGGGGGGAAGTCTGTGAAACGGCTCAACGCTTCTAAAACGCGAAACCGATACATTTCGAGGTTCGTTGATGGATTGCCAATCACTTCAGTTCCTACCAGTTTTTTGGGGAATACAGAGTTTCGAAACGATTCGCAAGAAACTATTTGTCGCGTTACTTTCGCATTTTCATTTCCCAAACAAGTTTCTGATTGACGAGTTTTCTGTCTACGACTGTTCCACAAGAATCGATCCTCGTTGGAACTCTACGATATAAACGAACGAGACGGGATTCCGGATCGATCTCGACGATGATAATGTAGCTATGAAATCATCGAAAAAGAAAGAATTTTTTATTAATTTATAACGAATCGTGAAATGAAATTTTATTCGATCGAAGATTTTGAGATGCAAGATTTTCAAAACAAAACGATACGAACTCGTCGATACAACGGATCGATTTGGAATCTAATTTGTACGTGGGCCGTATATAATTAGCCGCAAAACTTGATTAGTCTAGGTTATTACTTCATAGACCAGTTTGTACATCTAATTACAATACGTTATTGCGCATATTCATTGTGAATACGAATGCAATTATAAATTATCATAATAAAGTGTATGTTTATATACATGTACCGAGTATTCGTTCGATTTATGCACGGATATCCGACCACCCGTCAATATTGCCGATCCTCTCCTACACGTCCTACACGTGCCTCATCAATTATCCAGTTTTAGCCCGTTTAATTACAGCTGCTCGGTCAAAATTGTGGTTTCGACGATCCGGACAGGGCGAATTTGTGGGCCGTTTTCGTTGCAATTGGTCCAAGATGTTTCTATATACACATTTTATAAAAACGCACATTCGAGAATTGTACGATTTATCGATTTATTGATAGGAATTTTGATTGAGAAAAACGAAGAATATTATTAATTTGTATTTCTAATTCTCGTGGGGCATGTAACTTTAAATAAATCTAATCTGAAAAAATGAAATACAAAGTTTCAATACGATGTATTATTATTTTATGGAATAAGATTTATGATAAAATTACACGTTTACGAAATTTTATAATTTTGAAATTAAGAAGGAATTTTAGAATTAAAATTTATTTATATTTTTATTCAATTACATCGAATAAAGTGAATAATTTATTCGTTTTATCTGATTTTGTTTATCATTTGAATCGCGAGAAGTGGAAATCCTGCGACAAACCAAAATCAATATTAATTAAGTCACCCAACTAGAAATTCTTTCAATAATCTGAATGCTAATATAGTTCACACTACAGATTCTTATGCAACTGAAACGAATTCAAATATTCAACTAATATATTGAAAATATATTCTATCGTATAAAATAAATTTTATATTTATCTCTATATAATTTACAATACAATGACTAAAAATTTTTGTATTAAAATCCACTCAGAAAATAAAGGAAACCATACCATTGAATTCGTTTTTCATTTTATCCCGATATCTCAATCGATTGCCGAGATATAAAGGGTCAAAGTTTACATAGCGTTTAACGCAGTATAGATATGAATGGGCACAAGACCCACTGACCTACATTTTTTTCCTGGAAATACTATGTTCTTCCAAGAATCGCGTTTGTCACTCGTCTGGAGTTTGGGATAGGTCAAAAAGATTGAAGAAAATATATCACATAAAAATGCAAATTTCAAAAAGAATAATATTTGCATAAAAATCCATAGTATATTTATTAGGATGGATATACTGAAATATATAATAAATTTTATATTATATATGATAATTTTATTCTGAATATTATATTTTTGAAAAATGTAGACAATTGAATGAATTATGCTTTTAATACATTTTATTTGCTTTGATATACCAGTTTAACAATTGCTATTTAACAATTGCAATTTAATATACGAGGTAAGTAAATTAATTTCCTTATTAAACATTTTCGATTTTTTTAATAAAATTAATATAAGATAAATGTAAATACTACAATAATAATTATTAAAATATTTCAAAATATAATTAATTGCATCGTCATACAAAACCAAATTATTTATTATTAATAGTAAATTAAATTGTTATTTTGATTGCTACGTAAGTATTAAATTTCCCACTTAAATTTGTATTCCATATAATGATACAACTAATTATTATTATTTATTGATTATATTTTCGCTTTATTCATTGTACAGGACAATGCAATAGTGTTTCAAATTTCAACATCGATCGATTGTGATTAATCACTCGAATCACGATCGAATTTTCAATCCGGTCCATTAACTCTGCAATATAGAACGTTGACTATATTAAGCGTATTTATTCCCATTATCAGAAATACATTAACTATTGCATTGAATTATGTTTTACATCTTGTTTGTTAATAACAAAATCTCTATCAATAACAGCACATACTAAGATTTAATTTAACTTTGATATTCTAATTTAAATCATATAAAATTGAATCTTGTCCATAGATTTGATCCAACTTAAAAAATTCCCGCGAATTTTCAATAAATTTAGAAACATTCTCATTTATTTAATTAATTCGTTCAATCAAAAAGGACGAGAAAGAAAATGATAAAGAACCATTCCAATTTTTCTACGTTTCTAAAAACATTAATTAAAGAGGGCAATAATCATCATCTACCCGTTCTACAATCTCCATCCCCTCTCACTGAAGTACAAATAATACGATAGAATAAAACGAGTCGAGGAATAGCGTACTTCCCAGACGACGGGCATCCCTTTTCGTATAAATCTGGCACCGTGTCCAATTGGCTACACCTGTGTACACCTAGGGAGAGAGCTCTTGCGCGGATAGTCGCGAAGAGTCGGCCGGCATTATGCTCGACTCACAATGGGACAAGGCGAGGCAACACGGCTGCGAAATAATAGAGGCCGCCGCAATGCAGAATTTCGGCGGGCCGGTAAGTATCGTGTAATTTTAACGGTAATTGCTGGTGGTTTAGCTCACCACAATTGAAATAGCCCTTATTTCGCCGCCCGTTGCGGAACCCTCGTCGCGCGTGGACGAGACGATACCGATGAAAAGGCTAGACAAGGATAAATTCATTGCGCCGAGGATATATATACCCTTGCTTTTGCTCTTCAACGTTCCTCGATTGTCTCTCTCTGTTCTCCCTTCATTTCCATTTTCGAAAGAGGATCTAATATCCCGATTTAACGATTAAAGATACCGTGTTACTTCGACTCGAGAATCTAGTTTACGAGAGAAATAATGTATTTTTATTGAAAAGCGTTTTTTTTGAAGATAAATATTTATAAAAGAAAGTATTACTCTTTGATTTCGATGCTTTCTTTTATATACGTGCCTTATTCGTCACACTGAATAGTACACAGTATATAGTTTTCATTTGATTGTTAGTCAAAATTAAAACTTTATCAACTTTTTTATTAGATTTGAGCTAATTGTTGTATTATTCATTGTGACTATCGTAACGATAAACACGATTAAATTTAACTTAAAGTTTTTCAAAGAAATGTTTTACTATGCAAGTAAAATCTATCATAACATTATTTATTTATGATAATTTTAACAATATATCAAAAAAATCATCAAGATGAGAGTGTTGATCAATGGCTATAACTTGTAAATGAAGAATCTTTAAAACGCGAATGATTCCACATTTGTTTTTATTATTTTGTACTAATATCCATTTTGTTATCTCATAAAAATCCTACTCTCATAAATGCAACGATGATACAGATATTTTTTAGATTCGTGGCGATCTTCTTTCCGTATAAATAGCAACAAATTAACATTTCCTTTCGTCTGCGTCATCTGTTAACTCCGTTTTTCGATCGAGAGATATTTACGAAACGATCAAAAAGCTACAAGTAAGCCCGGTGTTTGTGTACCGGCGTCGAGTGTAAAATCGAATAACAGCCACGAAATATCGCGGCGAATATCAATGAAAACGGGGCGCATTCGTGAGTTTCGAATACAAACCGATCGCTGCATAAATCTCTCCGATCGCGGAGATCTGCAACCCCCACATTCTCATGGAGATGTTTCGTTCGCGTATACAGAATTTTCACGGCCATTAATATTTATAAATCATCGGCGAAAAGAGTTGGAAAAGCGTCGAAATAAGGCGAGCTTCTTCTTCGATTCGATCGAATATACATGTTATCGGCTTGATTGCTTCGCCATCTTGATCAGACGGAGCATCTTTTCGACATGCCGATTATCATTTAATATTTAGCAAAAAATGTTTCCATTCAAAGCTCAAAGCTTTAAAAATTACAATTTCCGCATTTAAAGTAGATTCTTTTATATTTGAATTTACAATAGATCCGTGTACCGTTTCGCAAAAATTATTCGACGAGGATGCTCTCGTGGATAGAAATTCATTGCATTCTACGTATACTTTCGAAGCTCTTTTTTCTTTTATAATAAAATTTATATTATACTTTCTGATGCAATCAGAATGCTAAAAATGGTAATTAAAGATTTACCATCAAGAATAAATAATCGATATTTTGCTGCATTTAATTTCAACCTTTTTAAGAATTTTCATAATAAATTCCACTCCTCTATTTTGCACACGTTCCATGTGATACAATATATATTACTATATATGTTCAACAAATTATTATAACAATTTCGTATATTTAGCTTACACAAACTCGCACACTAAATTCTTCTAAAAATCTGAGATAATTTATTTCTTTTTAAATTATTAAATCGCGACAGAACAAGCGACGATTCCCAAACTATTTTTCCAGCAATGTACATATTCCTTTTTCGAAAACTACAATTTCAAACCCCATTCGCAGTCGAATAATTCACACACAAAGGGACGATGGAACGCGTTAATCGCGCGTGCCCGGTTCGCGTGCAACTGTATCGCCCTTGCCTTTGCCTCGGTTCGCTAGGAATTCAACGAACACGAAGGAATAATTAAATAACGGGATGGTAGATGGGGGAAGCCTGCGAACTTTTTCAATGGTTCGTTAAATTCTTGATAATCCAGCCAGAAGCAACCGAAGTTACCGGTTTAAATCAATCGAACCCACCCACTGGTCCGGGGCCATCCCTCTCCTTCCAACCCCCTCTGTCCCCGTTTCCTCTTTTTCTTTTTTTTTTTTTTTTTTTTTTTTTTATTTTGTTCGTACGTTTTAAATTCGGTTCTATCGGCCTTTTGATTTATTTAAACGGAAAACACCGGGCCGACCTACAACGTCGCCGGAAGCCGCGTCAATTATCGGCTTGATTGGATTTGGCAATCGGCGGCCGCGCAAAGAGTGCCCTCATTCGACCCCACGCGCCATCAGCTCCGCGACCCTCCGCGTAACACTTCGATTATGGCCCGATCTGGGTCACTTTATCATCGATGAAGATCGAATTGAACCTATTTGAAAATTATTCACCCACGCTTTCGCACGAGCGATTCGAATCATGCTTATTTACTTGCTTTCGTTGTGATCAATTGGTCGTTTGACATCGAGTGCCTACTTTTGCACTCGATATTTGAAAAGTGCTGCGGTTCATACACGTATGAAGATAATGAAAGTTTGTGTCATTATTTTGTTGTTACAGAAAGTATATTGCAATTCAACGTTTGAAAATCCTAATAGAAAAAAGCAATATTTGGAACAATTAATCAAAATTCTTTCTCGCTTAACGGATTAAAAGAGCTACGCTAATTAATTAACGAAAATTTAAACGACTCCTATCTGAGAAGATTACGTATAGACGTATAGAAGATTATCGTCGGCTAAAAACGCATCGTCCATAAACCATTTTCGAAAATACCTTTCAACGAGAGGTCCATATATATATATATATATATATATATATATAGAATATCCTGCGATAGTCATCGATGCAACGAAATTCCATCTCTTCGAATCACCATGCATGCACGATTCACCCCCCGAGTGATGACCTCTCGACACGCACCTCCACCATCCATCCAGATAAACCGAACCGTTCCTTCTTTTTCAATTTCCTCCAATCTTCCACTGTTTATTGGAGGGGGATGCGTATCGATTATTTCAACCTAGAGATCGAACTTTCGTCGCTGGAGCGACGGTAATTGGTCGAGGCAGGATCGGTAAATCCTTCTACCAGACGGGGATCCCCGGCCCACGTGTAAAACCGTCCCCGGTATATACATATCCCTGCGGCGCCAGTATGCGGTTTGATTTACGCGCCACAAAAGACGGGTATCACGTTTTCGATAGGCGGATTTCCCGATAATGGCAGGCGGATCTACATGATCCTGGCACCACGTGGGAATACGAATCCGGACATTATCGCGGCGGGCTAACACGGGATGGATGCGCGTTCCGTTGCACGGGCCGCGTCTACGTGACCGGTATTCGCCGAGGCCTCGCCCCCTTCTTCTGTCTAACGACATCCGCCCGTCGAAATCATCTTAATTTCGCGATATTAGGGTGGAAATCGTAGGGGTGAAACGGAAGGGAAGATGGCAATTTGATGAAATTCATCATTGTACCGGTGATCTTGGTAAGAGGAATCGATAAGTTCTATCAAAATAATAATAATAATAATTTGTTAATAAGCTTTACGAACAGTTTAACGATTTGGAAAGTCGATCATGAAGGAACATGATTTTATTAATTAATAGGAACGCAATTGAGGATAATGTTACGGATCTATTGTAACATTAATATTGAGAATAATGATGGGTATCATATATTGCAACAGTTAACAATATATTGCAACTATAATGTTTAATTAATAGTTACTTAAAATTGGTTTTCTTTGTTTCTAAATTATTATGGTTAAATTATTATTCAATTTTACTAAATAATTAGAGCAAGTAATGTGATAAACGACAAAGATATCAATGTTAATTGTCTTATTATATTATCCAAGAAAAGAGAGTATATCTGAATAATTTATAATAAAAACTCGAAATTCTAATCAAATCAAAGATTGAAATGAAATCGAAAGATTTGAAACAGATTTAGAAAAAGGAAACCAATTCGAAAGCCACTCAATCAAAGATATATTTTCATTCTCGTTAAAGATATCGAACTCGAGATCGTTAAAAATGTAGACATTCATCGAATCCAATGATGAGAAACCAACTTCCCTCCAGAATTTTTTTACAAGACTTTCGTTGGATAAATTATGACAAACCGAACACAGCGCAATTTGTGTTCGCACGATAAGCGGGGAATAAAATTATACAAGGGGGTTGGCGTAAGCCCCACAACGTTAATCCTGTCATAAAAGATTACGACTACGTGCTGAGAAACGGTCACTTCTTTTCTCCCCTACGTATGCAAACAACGACGGAACGGATATTCTCTTTCTGTCGGCGATCAACGACGAAAACAAATTTCATCCCCTTCCTTCCGTCTCCGTGGAATCATGGCTCGAATGAAAATTTCAACGCTGAGAAAATCGAGTTCTTGGAATTGATCGTAAAAAAAAAAAAAAAAAAAAAAAAAGAATAAGAATAAAGAAAGGGAGAAAAGTAATCACGTAAAATCGTAGCACGCTTGGCACCCGATTTTTATCTTTTATCGTAAAGGAACATGCACCTGCAGAGATGTATATGTATGTAAATGTATTACATTGGGATGAACTGGAAAGGATAACTGGAAAAAAAAACTAGGGAAAAGTTAATAGATAGAGAAACAGAAGGTATTCCAAGATATTTCGCGAGTTATTACCTTCCTTTATTACCGTTACGTTTGTACGTGTATCGACTACGCATTCTACTCGGTGATACGTTTCTTTGGATTTTATTCCCTCGCTTGACGCTACGTCGGGAATATGGAAAAAAAGATTCACGGTTGAATAAAAATAAGGACGATTCGTGGCTGGAAGAGTGTGTTCAATTGCGTTTATCTATCTGTTTCGAAGTTGATTTAAATATCGAAGGATCGAAGTGATGAAAGAATTTTGTTTGATGAATCGTGTGGAAGAAAATTGAGTATGTAATAAAATTTTCTGATCTCTTTGAAAAAGATAAAAATTGATAAGAATCAGTAAGATGAAAATGTGCATTTAAATTTACATATGTATAAGCTGTGAAAGGAAAAAAAATATTATGAATGCAAAAATAAATCCAGAAAATGAAGCATTGTCATCTCTGAATTATTTGTCAAGAAAATTTGTGATATTTATGAATTGGTGTATCATTGATATCATCTATCTTGATATATTTTTAAGTAAACATATTTTTTTATAAGAAAATCTTATACAAAGATAACATAGGTGTTAATAATGTTATTAATTTGATCAAAATTTTATGAAAGATAAAAGAAAATATAAAAATATTTTGTACGTATCAAAAGATTGGTTAAAAACATTTTCATTTAAATTATAAGTTTAAATGAAAAAGTTATACATTTTTTAATGGAGTTTTAAATAAGGGAACAGAAAGTAATAAAAAGAAAATAGGTCTTGATAAAATTAAAAGTTTCGAATTCTATATCATTACCGCTGACATGATTTTAATATTGGAAAATATTTTTACAAAGATGTCTTAGAACAAAATTTATCAAATAAAAGAAAATATAGTATTTCGAACGACTCGATGAATTGAATATCTATACTTCAAGTAATATTAGGAAAAACTTTAAAAGAGACTTATTTTTAAAGTCACTTAAAGACCGGATAAATTTTTCCATTTAAATTGAAAGATGTACTTTTTCTTCTGAACATAATGGAATTTAAGGAATTAACTTTATACTACTAATATCTTTTCATACTGTGGAAATTAAAATATCTTTTAAAAATGACATTTAAACATAAATAATTTATATAATAACAAATTGAATCTAATTTATTATTTATCTATAAATTCTATAAAAATTATCATTGTAGTAAAAAGACATAAAATTATTTAATTATACGATATCAACTCTTAAATATTGTTCGATAAATATAAAAATATTTTCCAATATTCGATTTGCCATCGAATTAAACGATGAAAGCGTGTAATTAACAATCTTTATTAGAAAATAAATTTTCAAAAAAAGAGATCCAAGCTACGATGGATAACGCGTCCAATGGCGTTCAAGTTTCCAGAGGAACTGTCTCTCATGTCCCTATAATTAAACTTCCTTGCTCTTAGGAACCGGTGTAGATCCAAGCAAACTGACTAACCAAGGAGTTCACGACCCGGAAGTGAAGTTGAAGCACAAGCTCGAATACAACAAATACATTTTCTCCTCGTTGGCCGCCATTATTGCGCGAGCTTTGAACCACCGGAAGGGAGCCAGTCGGGGAAACCATGTACAGACACGTAATTTGCGCCTGAATTTTTAAACACGCATGAAACATTTATGAACGCATTCGTTTGCCCGTACTCGGTCGCAAACGAGACAATTTTTTCGTCGGTTGTCCCGTTAATGTTTAACCATTTGCCTTCCCAATGTAATGTATGAATAAATGAAAAAAAAAAAAAAAAGAAAAGAAAAAAGGAAATGGATATAGATACCCTAAAAAGAATGATTATATATATTTTTTCTTTCTTTTTGTGTGTGTGTGTATATATGTGTATACGTTTTATGCAAATAGGTCCAAACTATGAAGTGATAGAAGAATAATATCGAATAATATTAAATGATGCGTGATCCGTTTATAAAAATATTCCGGAAGTGAAGAGAACTTTCTAGAAATTTTATATATTTTGATATATTCTTTCACATATTCTCTTATATAAAATAATTATTCCAAAATCATTTGCAAATTCAATAATTTTAACAACTACATTGTACAAAATTTCAAATAGATACGTGTTATTTTTATTACTAATATGAAATTCCTTCAATTCCTAAAAGTCATTCGGATAATTTGGCAACATAAATCGAGTAAAAGGAGGGAAAAATATGAGAAAGGTAGAAGGAAAGGAGAAAGAGAGAGAGAGAGAAACACGCCAGAACCGAGATCAGTGAAAGCGATCCTAGCAATTCGAGTAGAAATAGGCTCGTTTCTCTGTCGCGTGAAAAGAGCGAGGCCACTTGCATGCAGGCCAGACAGATGAATGCTGGCGCACTAATGAGCCGTTAATGGTAAATAAATGGACCAGTAAGCGAGCCTGCATTGCGCCAACCCGTGGGACGTGACGTCAGCCCTACGTCACCATTGATTAATGAGCGAGCTTTGTTCCTACCGGGTCAATTACATACAATTCAGCTTCCAGTTTCGCCAGTTTCGTGTCACTCTGAATCTTTAATTCTCCTCGTTCTATTCATAGCCGATCTTCGTGTCTTTGACACCATCGCCCATCGCCCGAATGCAAGAACACTCGTGACCATTCTTAAAATCGCACGGATCTAAAAATTATGACAGGAAGACGAAAATACGTGTCTTTATCTTCACACGTGTCACATTACACAGTTCTTAGATCAAAGTTTCTCTTAATAAATCTTCCATTATTTTTTACACAAATATTGTCGCGATATTGATACGTGTATTTACGAAATTGGACAATATAAATCCGAAAATATAATACCGGACAAACTGAGAAGAAAGGGATTCTCTGAGGAAGTTTTCTTTATCCTCGAGGAACTCTCTACGTAGCGTAACGATAGATAAAACGAAAGTTTCGAGAATGGAATGGTAACAAAACAGATCGGCCAGAATCGTTGCAAATTTATCGAGCGACTTGGAGATTCTTGCAACCAGTTTCCACCGCCACGGTTTTTCGCACAGTTTTTGGCCAAATTCTCGAAACTGGCGAAAAAGAGAAATCAAATGAAGAAAACAACCTGCAAATGCGTATCGATTGATGACTTCCAAAAGTTACAATGAGTGTTGTTCATAGATAGAAAAGATAAGAAAAAAATGAAGAGGAGAAAAAAAGATGTAATTCGAAAGCTTTAACAAAAACAAAATAGACAACTGGAAAACGAAGTATAAATAAAGACAGAGATAAAATATTTCACCCTATCATCATCCCATTCAGAAAATTAAATTATTTATAAAAAAAGAAAACTCGAATTTTCACGTATTCTACATTTTCTACGCTATTTTAAACACGCACAGTCCAATCAGAATCATTAATGAATAATGAATTCATGAATTTCTAAACTTTCCAGTATTCTACAAAGATTCATAACTTCATTAACATTAACATCGTAATAAATGCAAATATTTTTTTTCACGTATGCATGAAAAGTGATATAGATTTTACGGACAATTTCGATCGATTTTATGACCCGATATAAAAATGCTTCCATACATAAAACATAACACGCGTATCGAGGAACGAGAGAGAGAGAGAGAGAGAGAGAGAGAGAGAGAGAGAGAGAGAGAGAGAGAGAATGTTATAGAAAACACGCTTCGAAAATAATACGTCCTGTTAATTCAAAAGCGAACTCTCGATAAACTGATGGACACGAGATTATTTTATCGTACGAGATTCCGCTTAATTAATTTCATGCAAGGAAGATAAGTGCGGAGAAGAATCGATATGACGGAGATACATTCGGCGCGTCTGAATTCTTACGAACAGGCATAAATCAGGCGACGAGTAAGCGGCACACGTTTCTTGTCGATTCTTATACAGAAAGCTCGAAAGCTCCGCCATTTGTTCCGGAAACTCTGCCCTTAATACACCCTTTTTTCATTTCTATCTCGGATAAATAGAACCCGCGCCCTATCATCTTCTTTGGATCAAGTGTATTTGTCATGGTGATCAGTGATGTACGATTTTTAAGCTCTTTTATAAATAATATTATTATCGTTGTTCTTTGTGTTTTCTACGATCTTTTGTTGTAAAGATACCTTTTTAATATGTTGTCAAGATCATAATTGTAAAATTGTACCCTTAAATTTCTTCGAAATTATAATATTAACAATATAAATTTTAATAAAAAAGATAAAGAAGAATTTACTGTATGATTACGCTATTAAGTATATAATTTTTAATAAACGCGATGCTTTTCAGAATGATAGCTTTGAACATTGAAAAGGAAAGAAAACATTTCTTTTTTCTTAATCTTAATCTTAATCCTTATATTAAATCGAAAAATAAAGAAATGTTTGTTACAAATAACAAAAAGTAATTAATCGTCGACGATATGAGTTTCATAGTTTGTCGTGTACGTAGAGAATTTATTATTACTTGAATATGTTTGTATACAATTTCGCGATGGATTATCCATAAATTATTTATGCTATGAATATAGAATTCGTCAAAAGTTTCATCTAGTTTCTAGACCTTATCGCGGACGTTTCTCTATCAAGTTGTAATTAGTTCCTCGATCCACCTCAACGGCCATCACAACATGAATATGTATTTACTTATTAAGGACTCTTTCGCGCCAAATATATTTTCGGTTTCCGAAAGATTCGATTTGCATGAAGAGTTTGACTTGATTGCAAAATTATTGTTTGTTCTATTTTGCAAAATATTCTATGAAGCCACTAATAATAAATGAAAAGATAATATGTACCTATTATTAAAAACATGATCGTTTTATTTCCAATATCAATGTGATCTTAAAAAATTCTTGATTTTGGAATTTTTTAAATATATAAATATATATTAAATATATATATTTACATATTTACCTGCAATTTTAATTATACTAAATATTTAAAAAATATTTAATGGGATGCTATAAATATTTTTATATCAATCAATTAGAAGAGAAACAAGAAACTATTTAATTTTCATCTATTTTTAAATGTATAATTAATACAATTTTTACTAAAGAGTCGCGAAAATAATAGTTTTTATTTTAATAATTATTCTTGTTAATGTCAAATTATTATGTTGCGATTGACTAAACAAGATAGATCAATAATTGATCAGACAAGTAAAAGGATCATCATTGCCAGACAAGTAGATTAAGATTGACAATGATAAAACTGATGATAAAACTTCTTTTTCCATTGCTAATATTAAATTATGTTATATTATTTTGTCAGTATCGAGGTTAAACGAGAATAGATCAATGAATAAAAAAATAAAAAAAAATCAAATAAAATGGATCAATCGTTGATCAAATAAGTAGAATAAAATAATCATATTATACTTTTTCATGTAAAAATAAAAAAGTATTAACCAATCCTATTACTTGTCTATCTACCATCTCTATTATCACTCATTTAATAACGTAAATTAAATGTCGAAATACAAAGAGAAGCAATATGAATTATGGTTTAATAATACGTAACGTAAACTAATTTCTAAATACAAAGAGAGAATATTATCTGAGCACAGAATAGAATATTATATTGTCTTATATTGTTTGCTGTGCTATAATTTAATTCCATACAAATATACACATATTTTAGAGAAGTATGGAACTAAATTTATACAATGAAGAATAAATGATACCGTTACGAATCTAATATTTTTCCACATTTTTACTTATATTATAATTTCATTTACAAATTGAAATTACGATATAAGATTAATATATAAATCCATTCAATATATCATTCTTTTTTTTTCTTTCTGACTATACCTTCGCCACAAATTAATAATCTACACTATACACAAAAGAGATTAAGTCTCTTTTTTAACAAAAATTAATATTCATTTTAAATGAATAAAAAAGTTATATAACTTCTTAGCATCCATCAAACTTCACTTCATTCTAAAATACAAATTAATACTCAATCTAATACTTTCCATGAACTCGTACATTGCTCCTCGCGTATTTCAAATACCTACAATACAAATTCAAGATCTCTAAGAAGAAATCAAGAATCATCTCGTCCAACTATCCTTTCTCATCCTCGCTTATTTCTTCTTCTAAAACCTGAGAGAAGATTCGAAAAGCTTTACAAGCAATATTTTACAGAGTGTTAGGATGGGTCGCGTCTCCCACACGCCGATCGAGTCAATGCTGGATTCCCCCTATATGCATCGAGGTCAGGGTTTTTATCGATCCCGAAGCCGACGCCCGGATCTAAGGGAACATTTTCCGCTCGAGTCTCGGGAGGAAATCTGTCGTGCGAATTTCACGGTTACCGATTCGATCGGGCCGACGTTCCCACGGCGATTTCACGTCGCGAAACTTTGATGGCTGCCACGTCCTAACCCTGTAACGCGTCGAACGAATAACTTGTCCAAGTAAGAGATCCATCCTTCGTCGCGCCACCAGATCGAAACCACCAGTTTGTATCGCGGTACAGTTTGTTTTATCGAATTTTCACGGGCGCACCCGGTATAACTTCCAGCCAGGCTTTCCACGGGACAATATTACTTTTTTTCCACTAGCTGTGGCGAGATGAAAAGAAGATAAAAGAAAATATTATTACGGTTGACCGGCCACGTGCACCGCTGGCCTTGCTTTCCTTTAACTTTATCGCTTGCTAAAATGTATCGCGTTATTTAAAGGTCAGTGAAATGCAGACCCACTGTTCGATTTCGATTGTATAGTGAGTTTTTTGTGTTAGGTAAAGGGGGGAGAGAAAGAGAGAGAGAGAGAGAAAGAGATGTATGGAATGAAATTTCTCTTCGATACACCGGTTTTATAGATATGGTCGTGATTTATTCGATATTTGTGAAATTTCGTTGGATAAAGAATTTATGTATATATCTGTTTAGGAGAAGCGTTTATTAATCGTTGCATTTAAAGTTTAATTATTTTATTTTGATGAATTATATGTCGCGTGTTATTAATGTTTTAATTAACGTTTAAATTTATTAAGTGAATATGTATTTTATCATAACGTTATTAAACAGTATTAAACTTTTTTTTCGTTATTACAAAAATATAAGTATTTACACAATTGTTGTCTTAATTAATTCTTTGAGGCTTATCTTATACTTTTCCTTGTTCAAAAAAAAACAATGATGAATGATATAAAATATTTATATCATTCAAATTACTTTTATATTTTCATGTATTAAATTATCTATTTGGATATTCATGCATAAAGCAATTTTATTGATAAAACTTTATTCACGTGAGGGTTGATTTAACATCTTTCATGACAACGAAATATTCTTAGTAATATTTTAATAATAGTTTGAAAAAATATTCATAAACCACGTTAAAATGAAATAGCATGATTCCGTCCTATAACAGTTTTTTTTTAGAAAAACTATTTTAGAAAATATAAGTATTAAATGACATGCGACCATAATCATTTATGAAATATACGAATATCATTTCATAGTTAATAAGTATAGTTATACGAAGATTGCTTAATGTAATCGTGGAGAATGACTATAACTCTACTAAGGGAAAGGTTAATCCAAAACTAAATTGTAAAATGTTCATTTACGATAAAAAAATTGACAAAAATTAAAAAAAATTAAAAATAAAATTAAAGAAAATGTTTGCACTTCAAATGAGATACTTTAAAACGAATGTAAAAAAAATGAAAAGAGAGATGCGAAATATGAAAAATTGTATAAAATATTATTTACGAAGCAACATTTGTTACGACAAAAATAAACGAATGTGACGTTGAATACTTATGTCAAGAATGATACGATAGAAATCGTTTTTGCGTAAACCAGTTTAAAAATTATAGGATAATTTATACGAATATCAAGTACCTCAACGATCTCATTTCGTACAACCAGAAATTTGCCCCCATCGTGAGATGTAAATCCTATTAAACAAAATTACGGGTTTAATTCAGGAATAAAACTGGTTTAGCCGTGGATATAAGGGGAACGAAGCGACACAGAATGTATTTTAATTTAAACTTTCATGCGTAAATATGTCGATTAAACTTTAATTGCAAGATAGCTATCGCGGAAAGAAATGGTGCCAAGTAACATTTATTTAATGAAAATGATATGATATTAGTTTTAGAGTGGGATTTACATATGTGTATATTTATGAGATACATACACGTGTAAGTAAAATATTTAATACATATTTTATGTTAACGAAAAATGAGAGGGCAAATTCTCTGAAAAATTTTAAATATACTGTGTGCAGTATTGTAAAATAATAATTTCTTTTATTAAAAATAAAAAAGAAATTATTAAAATTAGAAGAAAATTGCTAATAATCTTTTACTGTATTTAGAACATCCTAATATTTATGAATGATTAAGTATTGCATTCGTGCACTATTCCTATTCTCCCGCTAATTTATTTAATACAATAATAGTTTTTAATCTTTTACTATCTAGAAAATAAATCTGACGTGTTTAAACAGTAACTATTTTTAGAATTAATTTCAAAATTCCAAAGATATACGGTGACAGAGAAAAGGAAATAATGTGCATAAAATAAAAGTTGAGAATTAAACTTTCGAATGAAACTGGTAAAAGAAAGAAAGAAAGAATTGATTCAATCCATCCGAAGAAAATTCTACAAAACGAAACGAGAAAATGGATCGAGGAAATATTCGTTGGCGCGCGAGCGAGCCTTTGATCGAGCATCGGCCGCTTCATTAAATCGGATCCGATGTTTGCCATTACACGGACACTTCGCGAGCGATTTCCATTGTAAAACGCGATAATCGTCGTACGCGTACGCGCAACAACGTCGCCATTCATTATTAATCCCCTCGCCGACGGCATGTAATATTCCACGAAATAAACTGATCCCTCGTCGGTGAGAGCACTCGAATCGTGCGGATAATCTGCCCATGTACGAGACACGAGAGCATTTTCGAAAATCGTGTACATTTTGCACGAGGACGTGATTTTCATTTGCCGGCCATGGCAACAGACGTTCGATATAAACTATTCAGGTGTATATATATAAAAAGAATACGAGGATCATGCGTTATTAATTTTAATGAAATTCAATTAATTATCAGCAACAGCAATGGAACATTGTTATTTATGCACCAAGCGTTTTTTTCTTTGTTTCTCATCCTGATATTCTTTATTGTTTAAAGTGGCGGATAGCGATGAAGATAAATATGAAAAAGACAAGGATGAGAAAGACAAACTAAAATTGTTACTTTATCTTACTTACTTTTGTTCGTTTCAGACTTATTTTCTTGCGAACCATTGATATTCAAATTTAATGATAAATCGTAGAAAAGAAAACTAAGATTTAAAGATTTTTTTCTTGCGCAAAACTTCTTCGAACAATAAATTAATTTAAATTTTAATCAGCTTGATTAAATAAAGATTTATTTCATGTAAGGGACCTATGATAACTTTTATATCAATTTACAGTCATAAACATTCTACCACCATAATCGTTATAAGTAATATTTTCCACAAATACGCGTATTTATCACAATTCAGGTTAAAATTCTATTGAATCGTATTAAAATTAAGAAAATTTTAAACCGCTATAACTTCGAAGATAATCACTTCCGATCGATGAATAAAAAATCGTTAGAAGCGTTGAACCTTGCCCTTTAAAATGCTTTTTGATTCATCCCGATACGACTTCCGGTTCCCGAGATATCGTCGTGTAAAGACAAACGCAATTTTTAATCGTTTACTCTTACTATCCTTCTCACTTACTCGGAACTTTCACTCGCACCTCGTCTCACTGACCTATCCCAAACTCCAGACGAGTGACAGACGCGATTCTTGGAAGAACGTAGTATTTCCAGAAAAAAAATGTAGGTCAATGGGGCGAGCCCATTCATAATATCTGCGTTAAGCGCTATGTAAACTTTGACCCTTTATATCTCCGCAATCGATTGAGATATCGGGATAAAACAAAAGGCGAATTCAATGATATGGTTTCCTCTATTTTTTGAATGGATTTTAATGCCAAAATTTTCAGTTCCTTTTCCTTTTTTTGAAGAAAAATATTTCATTTATGATTATTCTATATATAAATTAAATATTTTAATAATTTGTTTACTATTACTAATTTTAATATTATATTTCAATTTTTTAATTCTATAAATTTTGTACAATTTGTAATAAATGTTTGTAATATTTTTACATACAATATTACAATATTCTAATTATAAGATTTGCTTTATAAATTAAAATATTATAGATTTGGAATTTTTAGATATATTAAAAGCATCGTTTAATATATCTAATTCTATCTTGGTTAAATTTTGCTAATACTTCACAATCTTATTCACCCTTTGGGACCTGTCAATATTCAAACGTATAAATTTTCCCTGAACATGAATTCGACAAAGTAACAACGGAAACGGTATAATCCTGCGCAGTTAAACGTGTTAAACTTGCAAGATTGCGGCGTTATACTGTTGCGAGTCGTGCCCCGGAAATTTGCGTGATAGCGGGCTTGGGTTAGTCGATTAATTCTAATCACCAATTTGGAATACAAAATCTGAAGACCAAAAATAACATCAACAGTCGAAACGATTCCAGAAGAAAATAACAAGAATATAACATAAAACAATTAACTTGAAATGATTAAAAATTAACACGTTAACATCAATTCAAAGATTGAAAATGATTAAAATAAATAAAATAAAAGAATTAAACATTTTTTTTTTTTTTAAATCACCCAATGGAGTCCAAGATCGAAGAAACTCGAATATTGGAAGTATTATCGTTGAGAGGCGAGGACTACCGCGGTATTGTCATCGTGTGCAGAATAGGCTGTCCGAAAGAGGGGGTGGAAAATGGAGGACATGTATAATGCATGAAGACTCTTGATCCGTGACCCCCAACGGTTTCTTCTCACCCTTTTCCACTAACCTTAGCACTCGACCGGGTTTAGACGACTATTTTTTTCTCTAATCTCTGGCTAAATATTTAAAAGCTTTTATCCAGCCAGTTCATTGTAGTCGTCAGTCACCTCGTAAAAGACTCGTTCGGCCTCAGAAAATGATACTTTCCCCTGATCCTTCCTCGCACAATGAAATGATTATCGAATGTTTTTTCGATAGATTGATGTACGGATGCGAAATAGAATTTGGAAGATGTCGATTGGATAATGTCCAAGATACGGGGAATGGTTTTTTAAGGGTGGAAAAAGAAAAACAAGAAAGAAGTCGCGCGTTTCTTTTCATGATGGAAATTCAATATTGACAAAGATGAGGACAGGAATAAAACTTGGCTCGATTCAATTTCGATCGTAGCGGTTGGTATTGTTGTTTTCGATTTCTTAGAGTAAATTTTAGGTATTGTTAGTATATCTCGTAGATTTTTCATTGTTTCATTCATTTTATTTTTATTTCATTATCTTTCCTATCTTTGATACACAATCAGAATTCAGAAACTATCGAATGCATGGTATATTTAAAGTTGTCTTAATTATTAATTGCTCACTAATAAATAAAAGAAATATTCTTGTAAAATAAATTCAAAAAATCAAAAAGGGAATTGATGTCAATGATATTAGTGATATGAAATCTTTTCATCGAGATATCTAAAAAGCCGAATTGTGTTTTCGAGAATTTTTAAAGATGGAAAAGATTACGGCCAGGAAGTTTTGTCACGAAGGATTGATCGATCGTTAGATTTAATTTCCTGATCATTTATCATTCTGGAAGAAGGAAGGCGGATAAAATATGCGCATCTATGTTCATGATAGGATATAATACGTACCATAAACGTCATATATTCTTATATATATATATATATTCTTATAGAACTATTCGCAATATGCTACAACACAATAACACCAACCATCGCATTGAAATACCGAAAAGAAGAAAAAACGAATAATTTTTGATACAACAAATCTTCCGCATAATTTCTCCCCAAAAATATTCGTCATCACACTGTCGACTAACAAAAAATAATAACTCTCCCAGCGCTTATTGTACGAAGGAAGAAGCCGAGAGTGGTGTATAAAGTCATTAAAACTTTGCATTATTTAAACTTAAGGATAAATTACAAGGCTTCCTTGTCCCGACGGTGTCGTGGAAAAGGACAAGGGAAGACCGGTAATGACATTTTGCCATTTCACGCCTTACGGGCTCGCCTTATACAATTTCTTTGAAAATATCTAATCCATGCCGATGGAATATTAAAAACGCCCACAATTTACATTCAAATTAGATTCATCGGTTCCGTTGTCGATCTTAAGAATCTGTTTCGGTATTCCGAGGATCACTTCTGATCACGAGGTGTGTTGAGCAACGTTTCACAGGATTTCTTTTCAACCTTTTCCCCCCCCAAGGACCGTCCTTTCTTCCGAATTATAATCGTATTAATGTCGCGTTCTCTCTTTTGTTGGAGCCGCGTTAAATCCAGTTACGCCGAAAGAGAATACGATAATTTTATGAGATATTTTCCGAATAACCTTACTACAAAAGAGGTGAATTAAATTTCGGCCTTGCTTCAGCGGCATGCACACGCGTGCACACGGCTAACAAACGGGCGCCCCGTTGTTCTTCCTCCTCGTCTTTGAGGTCGGGCAATCTTTTCTCCCTCCGCCTTTTCTCACCTCGCGTTATTAGAGGTCTTATTTTCATCCCAGCTCTTTTCCCATTTCTCCTTTTCTTTTTTTATTTCCGCAAAATGCGGACAAACTTGCATTTTATTCATCTCCGTTTCAAGATACATATTTTGAGCGTCAGAGTAGGAATTTCAGAGAGAGGAGAGAGAGGAGAAATGATAGAAAGAATATATAATAAATAAGTTTTCCTCCTGAGTAATATGGGATTCGTTCCTTTTCCTTCTTATTTTAAATCCTTTCTATTTTAAATCCGAAAAAAAAAATATTCGACGTAGAAATTATATGAACGTGACAACGGGAGGAATAAATTCACTCCTCTTAATTTCATTTGAAATCGTAATAATTTCGAAACGATTATTTACAAAAAAAATACTTCTCATCGATTTCGTTCACGAAACGAGAAATTTCCTTACAGTACTCCTATCTTCTACTCCATTCTTGCGACAGGCAATACGTAACACAAAAGAGAGAAAAAGAAAAAGAAAGAAAGAAAAGAGGAGAAAAGAGAGAGACGTTTCGTTCACGCGGATGCATAATTTCCCCGGGTAACGATCGATCGATGGAACGAACGGAGGAATCGGCAAAAGCGATATCTAATTAACCGGCATCCACGACGGCTACGCTTTGTGCATCGCGTCAAAGTCGTAGACGAATGGTTGCGGCCTGCCGCCCCGTGATGAAGCCGACGGGCGTCATTGCAGGAAGAGATCCTTTTCGAGCCGATCGACGGCCACGAGCAATGAATACAAAATTGTTGCCACGATGGGGGAGGAGGAGGAGGAGGAGGAGGAGGGATATATAAGGGAGTCAGCCAGCGGGCGAAACCTTTGGCCGTCTAAGCCGGTGGATGAAGAATGGCGGCGTAATACATATTTCATCCATATTCATTCGGGGTTCGCGCGGCCACGGCACAGGCGGTTTGCAAGAGGGGGAGGGCGCGTGAAGCTCGTTAAACTCTTCATAGGTGAAAGGTGGCCGATACACGTGGCACTGGCTCGTATGCGCGGAATGTCGAGCAGCATGGAATCCACAAGCCACGGCTATCGAACATTGCGATGCCTTCGCTGTCACGGCGATATATCGATTTCCAGGCCGATCGCCGCGTCACCCACGCGGCTACACGGATTTCCTGCCCCGTGATTTATTTTGCTATTATAACGACCCCGCGTGTACGGTATCGATGGTTATTAAACGTCCCGCGCCCTTGAGCCTTCTCTTATTTCTTTTTTCTCTCTCTCTCTCTCTCTCTCTCTCTTCGATCCGTATACGACATTTAAACTATCATTACGACTATCGTCTTCTCGCGCGATAAATTAACAAATGATAAATTTTTTAAATAAATATTAAAAGCGTTTTTCTTTCTATTGAATCAAATTTTCAGTAAATTACGATTAAATTTAATAACTAGAATAATTTTACGGAATATAAAATATTTTAATTCTACGTATTTATACTTTTTGAATTCACTTTGCTTTCTGCTTTTTATTAATATTAATATCTGGGATTTTTGTTATTTATAAAATATCATGTTTTTATCTTTCAATATTTGTATACTATGTATCTTTACTATTTCCTACTTTTGAAGACTGCGTATCTTAGCCTCTCTTCGTCCAAACTAAACTTAATCCCAGCTTCTTTATAAACCCAACTTTTGTACATGTTTTAATCCTGGAAAGGTGTTCATACGAATATATTAACAGAAACGTTTGTTCCAAATAGAATATTCTTACGACAGAACGTTTCTTAATCACGACTTTGAGATATCCTATATAAAAGATTCTACCTAACTCCGTAAAACTCGTTCGACAAAGTCGCATTAACACGTGCCGCAATCGAATCGAGGGACGCGAAATGAATTCGAGCACAAAGACTTTCCAGGTTCCGGCCCTGTCTGCTATTAAACAGAATTTCAACCAACAAGTTCGTCGTGACGTTATTTACCAGCCGGTTAGATACGAAGTTGCAGTCGGTTCGCGGAGTATCTTCGCGGATAAGCGCGCGGTTCGCCCTGATAGAAACTAATTGCGAGACAACGCAAGTTTCCAGAAGAGCAGAAGTACGATGGCCGGTGCTCGAAAACGAAAGAACGGGCCCGTGGAAGTTATTATTCCGTCGAGTGGAGCGTCCTCCCGCGGATCGCCCGACCGTAAAAAACTAATTTACTTGGAGGAAATGGAGACGAAGAGGCGGGCAGATGAGGTAGAGAATTGACACGGTCGAACGGCCGTCGTTGAATGCCCGCTCGTCTCCCCCCCGTAGGCCGTGTTCCCCCCAACTTATCCGGCTGCCTATATCATTTTAAAGACGTGCCGCGAAATAAGTTTATAAGTAGCCTGCCGGGAGTTTCGTCAAACCTGGCGCTCTCCCTAAGTAGTTACGAAGTAGTTTATACCCGCAGCGTTAAGCTAGCTTCAATACATTATGCAAGTGCTGGAACCTTATATCTTATCTCAATTTTATTTTCCCTTCGGTGTATATAGTTAATAAAATTACACGGTACGGTACGTTTTTAAACGAAAACGCTCCATATTTTTTTTTTTCTTTTTTGTCAATTAAGTCAAGGATAAGAATGATAAAATTTACCTTGTAAATTGAAAATGAAATTGGTTTTCATATATTCTCCAGATCTGGAAAATAATCATTTGCATCGAGTTATACTCCGATTCAGTTTGTACACGTTATTCGCGCGAAGAATATCGAAGAATTCGCGAAGAGAAAAGTTGACTCGATTTTTAGAAGAATTAATTCTGACGTGATTAATCTTTTTTTATTCGTAGATGCGTGTTTTTTTCTTTTTTTTTTTTTTTTTTTAAATAGAAAGTATCTAGATGAAAAACAGCCTAAATGGGGAAAGTTGTAATACCTGGCCATTATTTTCGTTCCAATGAAAACAGACGATAGTTTAATATAGGGGGACGAGTTTGGAAAGGTCAATCGATTAAAGCGATTAAGTTAGGATGTGGAAACGTGGTTGTTAGGAGAATTCGCCCCGTAGATCGAAGGGGATTTGCCGAAGTGCGTTGGAAAGTTTTCGAACACAGTACACACTCCACGAAAGTCAACATCAACTCGCAATGAATACATTACGGTAAGCCAAGGAAAATAATTTTGCAACTTTCGATAGAAAAATTGAAAAAGATTTCGCGACTATACGTGCATTTTCTTATTAATACTCGAACATTTTATGACAAAGAAATATTTTATTCGCAAAATTACGCGACTCTGTTCGATGACTACATTCATAAACACGTGTTTTCGTCACGTTTAATATTCGTTTCCTTGACAGATATTTAATTCTATAAATCCTTTTATAAAAGTCAACGAATCGAGACAGTTCAGAATATTGATGTAACTAGTTGTAATATCCAAAATACGAATATACAATAAAAATAATAAAAAAAATCTACATATCTATAAAAAAAATCTAATATATCTACATGCAATCATCGTATCTACACATTTACATAATTATATCACGTGTTTAATGGGCAACCTAGTAGCCAGTTATCATTTCACGTCCAACCAAAAACATCGTCGCGTGACTTTATCGCGAAAAATAAAATCCCCCCCCAAAAAAAAAAAAAAAAAAAAAGGATCTTACGGAAAGCAAGGCCGCATTGTGGTTCGATACAAGGCACGAGGTGGCCCCCGAGGTAAATAAAATCCTTCCCACCGACAATGAGAGTTTGGCTAGCGGCCATCCCTGGCCGTAGCCAACTTTTATTTTAGACGTGAAAGTTTAAATGCCGCCGTTTCACAGTTCACCCCTCCCCCTCCACACGCTCACCTCTCGAGATTGACGCGATTCTACAGCTTAAAAGAGCACACCGGCCGGAAGTAAAGGTGTATTCGTTCGCTTGGAAATTGGCCGTGATCGTAAATCACAGATTGCCGACTTCCATTATAGCCGTGCGTGCTCGTTCCTCTCTCTCTCCCCCCCCCTTCTCATCCTACACCACTCGCAATAAATCTTTCCCCTTTGCGAACCACTTTGTATAGACGCCGATACAATTTTTTCACATCGAACGAATAACAATCAGGAGACCGTGATCGACGTGTTACACGTGTCCTTTGCAAAAGAAAAGAAAAAAAAAAAAAAAAAAAGGAAAAGAAATAACGACGAGAACGGGACGCTTCTTCGCTTCTTCGAAAAACGACGAAATCGACCCCCCTGTCGCGACGAATCTCTCGTTTTCGATATAACATTGTGCGCGTGCGATGCTTGCCACACTGTCGAGGGGCACGAAATTTGCTTTCAAGATGAGAGAGAGAGAGAGAGAATCCACCTCGAGGGAATTCAAATATACGTAGCTAAACGTACCCGCCCCTCTCGACTATCCCCTTCCTCGTCGTCTGATCCTGCAACCTTGTCGCCGCGACACGAACTACCGACTATTTACCACCATTGCTACGAGCGCCATCGCTTTTCCTGTAATTCTCGGTCTGAAATATTTTCGGCACGAATCGCGTCGTCGATCGTTTTAACCCTTTGCACTCGTATGTCGCCATATAGGCGACATTATATATTTTACCGTTGCACTCGTCTGTCGCCATATAGGCAACATCTTACATTATTTGAGGTCAAATTATAGCCAGATAATATTACATAATATTCATTTAATTAAATTTATTTACAATTAATTAAAATCATGTTTTCAAGAAATATGATGTCCCTAACATATTATATAGATTTTCATATTTCAAAAGAGTGTGAGATGCAAATTAAATATGTTTATTTGCTAATTTTTTTCTACTAAACCGGAAATTTTAATTTATGTTATGTTCGCATAAAAATATTTTCCTTTTGATTGATTATGAAAAAAAATTCCGAGTTGATTGGTATCCTTATCGAATATATATACGAGTGCAAAGGGTTAAAAATAAAGCCGAATGAAATTGTAGCATACCGATTTTTAACTCATATACAAGTTTATAAGAATCTTTACGAGAATAAAGAATAAAGATAAGAGTGAACGAGGTAAAAAGAATAGGACAATTCTCAGGAAAAGAATCTTATAGGAATCAATTTTTCTAAGAATGTATAAGGAGAGCGCATTAAAATTTCAAATAGATGTATTTGAAAATTCTCTCGCGAAAATTCTACTAATAAAATATAGAAGCAAAGGGGATTCTATGAATATTTTTAGTTACGTTATTCTCGTCTTGGGGATACGAAATGACGCGCCTTTTATCAGCGGTAAGCCAATACGTACAGCAATATATACGATAGGATAATACTCTATCCCATAGGGTATATTCCACTGCATAATAAGAAAATCGTACCCCATGATCCAATGAATAAATCTTGCATGATTAAACCTTTTCCCCAACGGCGGTCGTTCGATTGTTTTCGTCGTTCGTATTTTACGAAAGTGGCCGCACGACCACTCAGATCAGTTGGCAGTGGTCTAAGCCAATAAATATTTCCATTAGCTGTAAGAATTGTAAATTGGAGGGTTCGTAACTTGAAAGGTCGAAACTTCACTTCCTGGTATCATTAAAATGAACGATTGAGCGGTTCTATCGTTTCGTGGCATCGAAAAGAGAAGGATTGGGTTGGGGGTGGATGAAGGGTTGGCGGAAATATAAGCACTTTTGCCCCGTGCTCCACTCTATTTCTATGTATAATACATATATATATATATATACATAGCTTTATACGGTATATTGGTTGAATTATTGTGCCTGCCTGTACGAACTACTCGCGTGCTTCGTATCGAGGAATCAAGTTACAAGCTGCGCTTCCATTTTGTGCAATTCCGTTTGCATATAGACACGTTCCTTGATAACTGCCGCCATGTTCCACAGGATTTACGATCCGACCAGTAAATGTTGCCGGAGGCTAGGTTCATCAGGGGAATATGCGCTTACGTATAAACACGAATCTTAGAACAATTCCACTTCTCGAAGTGGTTCCAAGTTACTTCTCCGTTGCTCAGAGACCGTGAAACCGTGGCCGATACCATTTTCGAACGCGACACATAATTATAAACTATGTGCACGTGCACTCGTTTCGCGTGTTGCATAATTAATTGGATTTAGTTTATCACCGTGATTTATTATTATTTCGTTCATTATTTTGATTATTATTGTTTAGTATCCAAAGGGGATAATTCTTTTTTAAAATTGAACGAAAATTTAAAGGAAATATTTTTTTGGATACGAGAAAATTAAAAGAGTTTCTAATTTTATGAAAATTATAAAATTTATATAATCTATCCCCTTTTTAAGGGTGATGTATTTAAATAAAGAAATTCTTATTTTAATATTAAATCAAAATGCAAATAATGTATTTAAACAAAGAGATTCTTATTTTAATATTAAATCAAAATGCAAAATAAAATAACAAAGTAAATTGCTTTCTGCCTTTTTAAAATCGACTGACCCGTAAGAAATTTAGAAATGCAAGAACCGAGTTCAAATCTCAATTTACCAACGCCGTGGAATTTTCAAACCGACGCTCTATGGAATACCTTCTTACCGTTTGTTGTAACTTTCTTTTACATTCGGGTTACTTAACTTGGCAGCGAGGAAAAGTTGAGAAAAAGAGGGGCCGCAAGAAGAAGACGGTAAAGCAAAGCTAAAGGAAAGTGCATTTCGTCCAGGGACTTGCTAGTGGACTCGTCAATAAGGTTATCGAAGTCGACTCGTGGCTTTAAAAGTAGAAACGATCTAAAACCTCGAATCCGTACGTGGAAATCAATGGAAGAATTGCGGAAATAAGGAGCAATAGTGGTCTGTTAGTAGAGAATGCGATAAATGTCACCACTAGTTTCATATTGATAAACGTTTTGAATTTGGAAAAAAAAAAAACAAATCTTTTCAACGAACACAATTGTCATTGCTCTCTGTTACTGTTGTTTTAATTCTACCTCAAATAATTCCTTCTTCTGTACATTTATCTTTTAAAATTTTTTTCTTTCTTGCCAAAATTCTTAGTCAAAATGATCGAATGATATTGTTAACGGATGAAAGATTTGATTAATTTTTACAAGATTCGTATTATTACAGGAAAAAGAAATTTTGAAAGAATATACTTTGATGTAAAAGTATAAGAGCATTCTTCACGAGCTTCGATTTTTGTCACGAATTTTCTTTTCAGAATGTTCCTCTTTGATCATTACGGGTAACTTCCATAACATTACATATATATGAACGGGATGCAGACTCGATAGATTGGTTGCATGACAAAAGCACTCTATTTTCAAGGCATGACCATGCACTCGGGCATGGAATTTCATGATCAGAATCAATTTACGATCCTTCCATCAAAACACGCTCATAAGATATTTTTAACATTTAAAATCGACTGAAATATGTTCCTTTAAATACAAGAAATTGTTTAACGATAAATGAGAACTCAACTATATCTCGATCAAAAAAGAAAGAAAAATTTTTTTATATTTATATCGTATAAAAAATTTCAATGCTCCTACAATCTATATACAAAAATTACTCTCCTATGCATCTTTCTAGAATTTAATATATTACCACATCCCGACAACAAAATGATAATATCATTATCGTTCGATTTTGAAATTATCCTTGAAAATTGAAGTTACAATCGCAAAGGAGAAGCTATACCTCGAATCATTCGTGAAAATCAAATCGAGATTGTGTGTCCTGTCGAATTTTGAACACATCGAAATCACTTTGGAACAATCACGTGGCACGCGAGCTCCGTCAACATCAAATCAACACCCGCCACGTCGGTCTTTGGAGGTAAGTTAATCTGTTCGAACCTCTTCTCGCATACTAAACACCCTCTTAGCGCGAACAAGGTATTTTACCAAAGTGCCTTCGCGGCAGCTACTTACGTATGTAACGCAGCGTCTCGAGTTCGCGCACGTCTTTGACATCAACCAGTTGGAAATACTTTTGCGAGATCCTCCAAACTGTCACTCTTTGAAAACCAGCGAAACAAAGATAATTAGTGTAATTTCTTTGCGATCTCTTTTCTTCCTTTCGCGTATAATAAATCCACGCGTGTGAAAGAACGAGTGGAAATTCGTAATTTGGTTGTTTGAAATTTCACGTGTAAGTGATAATAAATTTTACACGAGTACGAAAAATAATGGTACTTATATTAATTGTATTTTTATATTATTTATGTAAGGTATAATTTTAATCCAAACAGAGAACACGTCAGACAAGTCTATTATTTCTTTCTCCTTGATTTGATTATTATTTCATTCATTTCTTGTGAAAAATAATCATCGATATTCAAAAATGTTTTTTTTTATTGAAAACGTATATTTTATAATACAAAACATGATTGCATGTGTGTTGTGGAAAATTCTAATTCTCATTCATAATCTAAATAATTAAAGATAGAATAACGAATAAGAATGAAATATAAAAGAAAAAAAGCATATTTCCTATTGTTTAAATTATACGGGAAATAAATTTACAAATTGAAGTTCATTGAAAAATGGAACGAAACGAAATACATCAAATATTTATCAAACGTTCAATTCACTTATCACTGAATTATTAAAATATTTCAATAAAATGAACATACAACTTTCCATCGATTTGTAATCCTTGAAAATTTCGCGATAAAAATTTGTTGTTTCACAATGAATAATGTAAACGTTCGCCCCGTTTGTCGATAGTGTAAGGATGTGATTTCCTCCCTTCCTGAGGGAAAGATCGTACAAAAAGCGGCCCGAGATCTTTATGCTTCAGCAAAAAACGCCATGATCAATCGAACACCGTGATTGATTGAGAAAAGTGGAAATCTGGAGACAGAGATGTCAATGATTCGTGGTCGCTGTATAGCAACACGTAAGATCGATCGTGATAAATCGAAGCGTCAAGAAGTTCTTGTAAAACTGCCTCGCGCAGACAGGAAATAGTATATGATAAAAGTTCGATAATATCGCGTGTTTCGTCGAATACTTTTCAATATTATATTCTTCTGTTTTTTTTCTTTTCATCAAAACTCGTATAAAAAAAATTTAATGTAAAATTGTAACGTTTATAGGTAAAGATTTAATATAAAACTTAAACTAACCAAATAAGTGAATAAATTTTTTGAATTTTCAATCACGTTTTTCACAAAGACCGTTCAAAAGCCTATAAATGAAGAATACAATGATTATCAAATTTTTATTGTGCCGTAATTTTATAAATGATAATAAAAATATATTTAATTAATTAGTATCTCTACCTAAATGTTATAATAATGATACGTAGTAATTTTTATAAACGGAGTTTTGGAATTTATTAATTATTAATTATTGAAATATTTAAATGTTTGAATTAAAGAAAAGGAAAATAGAAAATAAACAATAATTCATAAACGATGACACGGAAATAAAAAGACTTTATCGATTAGCATAAGCTATAAACAGGACGATGAAAGCTGGAGATCTATGATCTATGATTTAAGATAATAACGTATTATATGAATAAATTAAACGAGCACACGCTTGAATTGGAGATAATCTTCGAAAATATCGAAGCTTTTAACGACAAACCGGCACGATGTCGTTCCTGAATAATCTTTTCATTATTCAGGTGAATCTAGAGCGTCGGTTTCGAGGAATTGCAACTATATTTGTATAATGAAACGCGTACGATCTGATAGCGGCCACCGTGAGATACGATTTCCAGAAAACGAAACAATAAAAACTGACATGTTCCGTGCTCGAGCCGATTTGGAAGCCGGTTTTCTCCCGACTACGCACGATACGCGTTATATATAGCCGATTTTTACCGTTTTATCGCCTGTATCAAGATTCTTTTTTTTTTCACGCGATTAACGTCAAAATGTGCTTTCACATTTACCCTCCTAGATAAGGGTTAATTGGATAAGATTACGTCTAATCGATAGATCGGTGGCGATTTAGGTGGCAAAAGTGCGCACAACGAGCTGCGAAACGAATCGATAATTTTGCCTGTAATTTTTCCTCTAAAATTAGAAATTTACAATATTATCAAAGATCATATTCGAAATTTAATCGATAGAAAATTGGAATTCATTGGAAACAATTTTACTTTTTACAATTTTCTCGTGAGAGAAAAGTTACAACAACAAGTTACTCCAAACTTATTCGCGTGCTTTGGACGAAAGTGGATATTTTTATTCCGATATTGTATACAAGGATTAAATATGCGAACCAGTAAACGTACATACTCGTCCACCAGAGCCACCATCACGTTAAACATATATACGTTAATAATAAAATCCTCAACGCCAAAAGACTAAAAATCTATCTTAACGGCCAGTGTCGTTGACAAATCACGTAGCTAAATCAAACACGACATACAGGAAATAAATATCTGACGCGCAGACACACGGCCGATCACATTCAGAAATATGAATCTATCAATGAATGTCCGGCTTACGCTCCATTGACAAGCGAATAGCGCTTCGGCCTATACATTTTCTTTTTTTTTTTTTTTTTTTCCATGGCCGAAAAGCCCTCTCCCATAACCGCTGTTCTGGCGGGCATCGTTGCCGTGTAAAAAATTGTTTTGGAGAGATGCGGCAGTTTATTTAACGAGTGCATTGTCACGCTTTGACATCGCCCAGAATTTTGATCCCTGGTGTATGCTTCCCACCCTGTACCAACCAATCACTCGTAACCCGTTTCGATCGCTCGTTGACAAAAGTCTGGTCGAAGGAATACAAGGATCGGCCGACCGATCTCTCCCCAAATCCACGAAAATCCTCCCCTCCTTTCATCGGATATAATGACTGCTTTGCGTTCAAAATCGTTTTTTTCTTTTTTAGGCGCGACTATTTGAAAATCGAAACGATATACGTAGATTTCGATCTTTTGATATTCTTTCTCCTCGTTGGAATTGAATTTTTTTCGATCTGCACCGAAAAGATTTATTAATTCGAATTGGGAGTTTTGTTTCGATCTTTCAATTATCAATGTTTGATAGTGGATAGAAATATTCAGAAATTTGTGCGTATTAGGTTCGTGTTGTTAATAAGAAGAGAGTAGAGAAAAGTAGGGCAGAAATAGGAAGAATTTGGAATTGTTTCATAATTCTTTCGTGTGTTTTGGCGTCGATACTACGTTTAAATCGATATTACTGTAAGTAATGCGCGAAAAGTTTCATCAAAGTTTCCATTCACGATCTAAGATTACCCCCGTTATCAATAAGGATAAAATATGAAACGAATGCGAATAGCCTCGAAACGCGTGGAATCGAATTTGCATTTCCGAAATTCTCCTCGATCCGTGCCAAATTTATCGAGGTGACTGGCAAGGGTGATTCGGCGAATTCGCGTGTTTCCCGAAGATTGAACTTGGTCGGGGTTTGAGGGACGTGGGATCATCGTTATACCGTATCGTTATAAATGGAGATTCACGGATCATTAATATTACCTTATAGCCAACGCGTGTACATAGCACGACAGCCAAGATCGATTAATTGGCTAATTACTCGGATTCCTGTATTAATAGCATGACTACCTGGCGTGAAGCTACGTATATATTACACGTATAAACGAGGACGATTTTTCGTTAAAACGCAGTAGAAGCATTGTAACATTAATTGTTATTATAATCCCATTATGATACGTAATTTCATTAAATTAGATGATGGTTATGGAAGAGAGTAATTTCTTATAGGGATTTTAATATTGTACGTAAATTTCGAAAGAGGATAATAGCTATATTTAACTGAATCAAAAATATGCCTCACAATTTCTTCTTTGACATCGATTATACATAAAACAAATTCACGAATTATTAATCTTTAATAATCGATAATTATAACGACAGAATACGGGAGAAGAATCATTTTAAATATCTTGATGAAACGTTCGAAGAAGATAATTTTTAATTTTATTCATATTCATATTTTTTTTTATGAGCGATCATTTATACAGGTTGAGCGACTGGCAGATAGTTCCATATTTTTGCATCAGGAGGCTTACACCAAGAAAATTTTGCAACGATTTAGAATGGAAAATACTAACGCAATAGCAATCCCAACAGACTAAAACAATCAACTGTACGTGGAGATAAAATATAAAAGTGGATACAAGGAAAAATCAGAGTTCCCATACCAACAAACGAGGAAGTTATGTACTTGTCAGTGGGCACTAGACCAGACATTACATTTGCAGTGAAGTCAATATTAGAAAAACCGAGCAAAATTCACTGGAATGCAGTAAAGAGAATATTCAAGTATCTAAATGGAAAGACAAAATATGATATTCATTTTCCAACCAAACAGAACAATCACATTAAAGTATTCACCGATGCTGATTACGCTGGAGACAATAAAACAAAGGCAATAAAAGAAAACCAAAATCCATAGTGGTTTTGTATTAAAACTAGGCGATTCTGCAATTGCATGTGGATCAACACGACAACGAACAGTAGCTCTATTTGATTACTGAAGCTGAATACAACAAGTCAAACCATGAAAGATCATATAAATGAAAAGTCTGATCAATGATTTAGCTATGTTTAAGAAGCTTACAACGACTCCTTATATAGAGAACTTGCGTGATCTTTTTAAAAAAGCAGAATTTCATCGAAGAAGTAAGAACATTGACGTACATTATCACTTCATACAAGACAAATTCAACGAGAAGAAGTTTTTTCTGCAACATATAGCACCGGAGGATCAACAGGCAGACCTATTAACAAAACCATTGAGAAGAATAGTAATTGAGATACAAGAAATCGACAGAATATCAAGAGTATCGAAGACATGATAGGTACACATGATAAATATAATAAATGTACACGCACAAAACAAATTTCAGTTCACTTTTAGCGAGGGTGTTTGTTCAGTGCGCAGTGAAAACAATAAATAAAATGTACGGATTTGAATCTTAATGAATATATTTAATTATAATTTGTAATTG
>NW_025220755.1:0-389 GCF_014066325.1 Apis laboriosa | reverse complement strand
AGATCTTCAATCTTGCTTCTCAAAATTGATTTTTGGCGCGAATAATGCTTTTTTATCTGAATTTTCTTTTTTTCTTTTTTTTGTTAATCTTCGGCCAAATTAATTGCTTCGATCTCGAAAATTTCAATCTTGTTTCTCGAAGTTGATTTTTAAAGCGAGTAACATTTTTGAGTCCGAATTTTTTTTTCTTTTCGTTAATCTTCGGCCGAGAAAATTAATTATTCATTATTAAAATTATTCGTTATTAAAATTAATTATTAATTATTATCTCGATCTCGAGAATTTCAATCTCGAAAGTGATTTTTAAAGCGAGTAACATTTTTGAGTTCGAATTTTTTTTTTTTGTTAATCTTCGGTTAAATTAATTGCTTCGATCTCAAGAATTCAAT
>NW_025220754.1:0-294 GCF_014066325.1 Apis laboriosa | reverse complement strand
TAAATTTTCTCTTCTTCGTACATCACTTCTATTTTTCTTGATTTAAAATATGAATTTATCATATTCTCGATATTGCCATTTGAAAATTTAGAAATTTTAAAAATTTAGAATTTTTATACCTTTATATATTAGATATCTGAATAATTAAATTTTCTCTTCTTCATTTCTTCTATTTTCTTGATTTAAAATATGCCATTTAAGATATTGCCATTTGGAAATAATTTAGAGATTTAAAAACGAATTTTTATACTTTTATATATTAGATATCTGAACAATTAAATTTTCTCTTCTTCG
>NW_025220753.1:0-323 GCF_014066325.1 Apis laboriosa | reverse complement strand
AAAAATGTATTCAATTGTATTAGGATTACTTCAAAATTTTTGTATGATAAATTATATTTATTTACTTTTAAAATTATCAATTTAAAAAATATTTTAATTTGAATTTAAAAACTTATTATATGAAAGACAAGGAAAATACAAGAAATTTGACATAATGTGTAAAAAATTGAAAAATACAATCATAAAAAATAAAAAAAAAGAGTTATTAATAACAATCAATCAAATCAATTAAGTGATAATTTTAACTTTGCTTTTCGATGAACAAGAATATTGAATTTATTGAATAGAAATGAGAAATTTTAATTAATTTCAATAAAGCTGTA
>NW_025220752.1:0-1041 GCF_014066325.1 Apis laboriosa | reverse complement strand
TTGCAATAATCTGATCGGATGGAAATCGGTTGAGTGAGAAGAAACATTAGAAAATTTCGTTGAAATTCGTTCTCTGGCCGAGTATTTGATCAATTTTGCACGAGCTAAAATAAAAAACTGTCGAAATTGTAAAATTAAGACGATGCAACGACCTGATCGGATGGAAATCGGTTCTTTGAGTGAGAAGAAACATTAGAAAATTTCGTTGAAATTTGTTTTCTGGCCGACCATCAAGTATTAGATCAATTTTGTACGAGCAAAAAACTGTCGAAATTGTAAAATTAAGACGATGCAACGATCTGATCGGATGGAAATCGGTTCCTTGAGTAAGAAGAAACATTAGAAAATTTCGTTGAAATTTGTTTTTGACCAGAGCAAAAAACTGTCGAAATTGTAAAATTAAAACGATGTAATCTGACAGATGATCGGATGGAAATCGGTTCCTTGAATAAGAAAAATATTAAAAAATTTCGTTGAAATTCGTGTTCTGTATTCGATCGAATTTTCTTTGATCTCGTCAGCGCTTTATGATGATCCATCGGGAACAATCTCATTGCTTCCTTTTTAATCACATTTGCTCCTCTTCAAGAGGAACACGAGCCTCTTTTCGAACGATCTACATAGAAATGTGACTCGATCGGTCAAACTTGCTCCACTTCTCCTTTCTCATCCGTAAGACACGCGTCTACGTGAAAGATTCCGAGTCAACAGCCTACGAATCAAACCATATTTTATTACCGGCAGGAAATAAAATATTCGAATATTTCCCTCGTGTTTTTATCTCAATTTCCACGCGCCGCGACGAAAGAGAGAGAAAAAGAGAAAAGGAAAAAAAAAACCACGAAAGTCCGTCGAAGGTGTAAAAGCAGCCGAGGAGGAATCCCATTAAAAACGCATCGTCCTTTTCAACTAGGCTCCGCTTCTCATACGAACAAGAATCGCGGAGTGAATCGGTTTTGTTTCGTTTCAACGAGTTTAATTTTGTTTCTTTCGTTTCGTTTTTAGAGAAAAATAGTGAAAGAAGGAGAAGAAAAGACAACG
>NW_025220751.1:0-1281 GCF_014066325.1 Apis laboriosa | reverse complement strand
ATAAATTAAAATTATAATATTTAATTTATAATTTTTATATTAAAAATTTATGGGCGTTCCAATTTCGATCTACATATACCGACACGTGTACCAGCCACGTTATCGACCTGACATCGCGATTCCCGTGACGGACGCCATTCCGATCATAGACGACGTAATCCCCGCCTCGATCGCTTTCGAACTCTGCGTTTGCCTCGCTTTGGATCTCAAAAAAAAGGATTTCGAGCGAGATGTTTGAGATACGGTGGATGGAGTGAAATTTTTTTTATCCGGGTCAAAAAGAAAGATGAATTTCGTCAAATTCTCGTCAAAGATGTTGGGGACGAAGATCAGCCTCATTAAGGATGAACGGTGTCCATGGAAGATTTAGCGGAGAGGATAGAGCTGGCTATCTGGGTTACATCGAACTGGAACAAGCGAGAGACTCTGAAAGCGGTGCGTGACGGTTAAGCGATAAATCAGCCCGTCTTTATCGGGAAGTTGGTAATATATTGCAGTAAGGAAAAGTCGAGCAGGGGCGGTTCCTCGGTCTAGGAAATTTCTCTATCCAACCGCGGTAAATGATCTGTTGGTAGACAGATTACTTCGTTAAAAATAGGCTAACTTAACATGTTAACAACTTATTAATACGTCGAACTGGAAGATTAATCGTCCCCTGAACACTTTATTTACATTTCATTATCTTGGATTTTTTTTTCTTTTTGTTTAATTAAGCTAGATAAATTGGACGGAGAAATACGTTCGTAGACGATTTGATTTCGCGCACAAAAGTTAATAAATAAGGATTCAAGAAAGTAAAATTGTCGAGGATAATTCGAGTTGTAATGTATCTCTTGTAAAAAAAAAAATAGTAATATAATTTTTATAGAGTAATTTAAGAAAGGGATAAAATAGAGTTGGCACAANAAAGTCGTGATTACTGTAACACGAGCCGTGTACACCGAAGCATCTCAGTGAAACGACCTTTTAAAGAAAACAGCGCGAGAATCGTAATAATTCGAGTTGTAATGTATCTCTTGTAAAAAAAAATAGTAATATAATTTTTATAGAATAATTTAAGAAAGGGATAAAGTAGAGTTGGCACAAGGTAGAAGGCTTTTTTTAAAAAGTCGTGATTACTGTAACACGAGCCGTGTACACCGAAGCATCTCAGTGAAACGACCTTTTAAAGAAAACAGCGCGAGAATCGTAATAATTCGAGTTGTAATGTATCTCTTGTAAAAAAAAATAGTAATATAATTTTTATAGAATAATTTAAGAAAGGGATAAAATAGAGTTGGC
>NW_025220750.1:0-868 GCF_014066325.1 Apis laboriosa | reverse complement strand
ATTTTACAAAATTTATAAACTTTTTACTGTTTGTTGTTCAAAATAATTAACACAAAATAGAAACATGGATTTTCGGAAATAAAATTACTGTAGAAAATTAAAAAATTCGTGTTTAAATCTATAATAATTTATTGTTTTAAAATTTTTTTAAAACTTTCATCGTACGAATTATACGTTTCTTCGCCTACTTTCTATATAAAATTGTATACAAAAGAAAAACATGTAACAAACTAAAAAATAAATTTCACAATTTACAAAATTTACACTTCTCTCTTTATAAACTTTTCACTGTTCGTTGTTCAAAATAATTAACACAAAATAGAAACATGGATTTTCGGAAATAATTAAAAATTATTGTTGAAAATTGAAAAATTCGTGTTTAAATCTATGATAATCATTTATTGTTTTAAAATTTTTTTAAAACTTTCATCGTACGACGAATTATTGTATATAGTTTCTTCGCCTACTTTCTATATAAAATTGTATACAAAAAAAAAACATGTAACAAAGTAAAAAATAAATTTCACGATTGACAAAAAATCAAATATTCGATCCCACGAAAGAAACAAACTGAACTAAAATATCATTTACGTCTGCAAAACACTATTTTAAAAATAATATCGATATGAAGAATCCTTTTTACTCAACGATTTTTACATACGATTTCCAATATCGCCTCGAACCTGCCATTGATATATTATACTATACTATATTATACTATATATATATTATATATTATACTATATATTATACTATATATTATACTACTATACTATATTATACTATATATTATATTATATATTATACTATACTATATATTATACTATTGATATTGATACATTTTTGTTTCTCCACAAACAAAAGAAAC
>NW_025220749.1:0-1804 GCF_014066325.1 Apis laboriosa | reverse complement strand
CACAGAGGTGTGTCCTCGCCAGTGTCTGTACTAGTGATGGTCGTGGTGGTGGTCGTCGTCGTCGTCATCGTCGTCGACGTTGACGGCTCCCGGTGAGCCGCGATTACTTTCCGCCTCCGCGCACCGAACCCTCTTTCCATCCCTCTCCTCGATACCTTCCTGCCATTTCCTCCCCCTCCCCCTGTCCATCCCTTCGTCCCTACCTATATACTCGCCCTTACGCCACACACTTATATAATATATATGTATGTACGTATACGTATCTCTCTACATGTATACCTATGTATATATATATATATATATATATATATATCGTCCGCTCGTCAGCTGCTCGCTTTCTCGTTCGCTCATCTCTCGCGCATCGCGCACCACCCACCCTTTCTCCACCGCCTTCTCTCTGCCACGACCCTCTACTACGAAATCTCTCGCCAACTTCCCTCTCCACCGCCACCTCGCCACCCTCTGGCCCTCTCTCGCGATCCGAAATACCGCCATCCTCAAACGTGTATGTGTGTGTATGTGTGTATGTGTGTGTGTGTATGTGTGTATGTGTGTGTGTATACCGATGTGGCCCCCCTCTTCATCCCTCGCGCCAAGTGAAATCATCGTCTGTACGCTTTTATATGGGATATTTTCTACTTATTTGAGTAGAAGGGTGCGAATCTGTTTTCGAGAGTGAAACTGTGTAGTGCGTTCGAGAATTTTTTTTTTTTGAGAATATAGGTGTTATTGTTATTAGAGCGATTGAGGATATGGGGAAATTTACAAGGGTTATAGAAATTCAAGGGTTTTTGTAGTAATTGGTTTTTAATTTTCTGGAATGCAGAGTGAAGTTTCTTGGAATATTACATCGGAATTCTTGGAAAGTATTTTCGCGAATGGAAGAATGTTGAAGAGGGGATATTCGAAGAGGAAATTAATTACTTTACTTTCACGCATTTTTTACAATTCTATCGTAAACAATCCTACCTCTTCTACCGTAAATTTCTGAATATATATACATATTATAACTTCAAAATACCAATATTCATAAACTTGGATATTCGTTTAGCCCATCGAATTAGCAACAATTCCCCTAATCTGCTTATCTCGAATTCGCGGTCACATTCAGAAGCATGATCCGTGGAGCGATTCCGGCCACGATCGCGGAGAGGACCGCAGCAGCCACCGATTGGCCTTGATCCTATTAGAAGAGAGAGACGCCATTTTTCGACACCAAAACTTCTTTTCTTCTTTTCTTGTGGAACGCGTACAACACCCTTCCACGGTGAAAATACCGCACAATGCGCCAAGGAAGGCACGTAATAGCGGGGCGAGAGAGGGTGTTGCGCGTACACGAGCAGATTATAATACGTGGAGGGTGCTCTCCCTTGACTTTGAACCTCGCCTCGAGACCATTGTCGAGATCCGTCACCGCACGGCAAGAAGAAGTGGATCGAGCATTGAGAGGATTCCTATGCCGTTTGTCCGATTCTCTATACCTTCCCTTCGACGGCGTGAAAAAGAAAGGTGAAAAGAACCCCCACAAGCATTGTGCTCGATCAACGGTAACAATTTCGTTTACGTACGGAGCTGTTGAAAAGTGGTATCGAAACGAGGTGAAAATTTTTCCTTGTTGATTTTTTATCGCGGATATCGAGGTCTAATCGATAGATAAATATGTCCTTTTCTTTTTTTTTATATGTTACATGGAACGATCGTACGAATCTTTTAAAAAGAGATTTCGTAAAGAAGTCACGGAAAGATTCATTCGTGGTAATTTTAAACGTATTTCTATATATCCGATCTTTCTCAAAAATCCCTT
>NW_025220748.1:0-886 GCF_014066325.1 Apis laboriosa | reverse complement strand
GAAATTGTAAGATCGTGTTCTATTTACGAGGTGATATATCGTGCCATTAATTTTTTGAATGGGTTATGGCTCTCGAGAGAAAGATTGATTTCCGCGAGAAAGGGAAAGAAATTTTGAAAGGAGTTCCTTCGCGAATCTATGACGATGGTTCTAGATTTGATGCTTTATCCCCGGTGGCGTGTTTATACCGCGATAAAGAGCGGCTTGCTTTTGGGTATCTGGGGCGCACAAATCAAGCCATAATGATCTGCTAAGTCGAACTTGAACGCAGAAGGCAGAAGAGTTCCTTGAGAGAGTCGTTATTTCGGTCAAGGAACAGTATGCTCCTTTCCATCTTCTCTCCTTTCGTAATATAATAAGTTTGAATATACTGATCGGCTACAGGTGTCTAAAAATTTAAGGGGCGCTTATTCGAGCTAAAATGAGACGAGAATATCCCTAGATGCGGCTTATCTATCGCGTAATTTAACTTAAAACTCGATTACGATTCTTATTGAAAATAGGAAAACTTTAAACCGCTGTAACTCCGAAGATAGTGACTTCCGGTTAACGAATCAACGATCGTTAGAAGCGCAGAAGTTTGTACTTTAAAACACATTTTCATTTATTTTAATACGACTTCTGGTTCCCGAGATATCATCGTGTAAAGAAAAGGATAATTTTTAATCGTTAGAAATGCTATTAAAAATTAAGAAAACTTTAAATCGCTGTAACTCCGAAGATAGTGACTTCCGGTTAACGAATCAACGATCGTTAGAAGCGCAGAAGTTTGTACTTTAAAACGCATTTTCATTTATTTTAATACGACTTCTGGTTCCGGAGATTTCATCGTGTAAAGGAAAAGGTAATTTTTATTATCTTCGTTCTTATCGGTTACTCGGATCTT
>NW_025220747.1:0-486 GCF_014066325.1 Apis laboriosa | reverse complement strand
TTTTCGTATATATCGATATTTAAAAATATATCGCTTTAATTACTTTTTTCCAGATCGAACAATCTTGACTTTTAGGAATTTTTCTTGATTTTCATTATAGTATCATTGATTTATAAAAAGCATATAGAAATATTATTTCTTACATTTTTTTGTACACATTATTAAGAGCCAATGTTCTTATCATTAAAACTTGAAATTCTATAAACCGTATAAAACAAAGTTAACATTTGTATTTAGTTACGGATTATTAATTTTTATTCTTCCTTATAAAGAACGATGTTTCCCGCTAGCACCTACCTCCAAAAAACGTGTGTACCTCTTTTAGCTTCGTAGATATACTTGTTTCAATAAAACACTGTTTTAAATAGTCTAAAATTTCGTCTTCTTTATACGACCATAGCGTATGAACCGCTTGAGCTAGCGTAACCAGTGAAAATTGAGTGTAAAAAGCAATTTTTCCCGCTTGCAACGTGCACCGGAAATCCC
>NW_025220746.1:0-207 GCF_014066325.1 Apis laboriosa | reverse complement strand
CGAATTTTTTCTGCCCATTTTCGTGAAACTTAACGTGCGTATATTCGTGCCCAATTACGTAAGATCGCTACGTTATTCACAAGATTATTTATAAAGATATTCTGGACTATTTACTATTATTTATTATTTATTTTTTATTTTAGTTAATGTTTTAATTAGTTTGGCGTTTAACAAACGTGAAAATATGATATATCAAGTGTTATCTAT
>NW_025220745.1:0-351 GCF_014066325.1 Apis laboriosa | reverse complement strand
AATATAAGAAACGAAATTGTTATGGAAGTTTTGGATGATGTGTTTTATAAGTAAGAGAGAGATTTAATAAATGGAATAATTTAAAATCTCTTGTTTAAGTATTTTTGTCGAGATAGATTCGAGGAAGAATATTGATCGTTTATTGATATGTATACTCGAGTATATTAAAATTGGATTATGATTTATAATATAAATTTTGATATAATGTTAAGTAATGTTTATCAGATATGTTACAGTTGAATTATGATTTATAATAATTATAATAAAATTTTTGTAGAATGTTAAGAGACGAAATTGTTGTGGAAGTTTTAGATGATGTATTTTATAAATAAGAGAGAGATTTAATAAATG
>NW_025220744.1:0-341 GCF_014066325.1 Apis laboriosa | reverse complement strand
GCTGTGGAATTGCGTCGTTTCATTTATCATTCTATAATAAAATATAATTTGAAATATTTAAAATATTTACGATTAATATCATGATAACATTTCCAACAACAATATTTGTACGCAATATTATAATTCTTATTTTTTTCAAATTGACTTTCAAAAATGATAATGGTCAATGGTGATCAAATTTTCACGCTATTTTAATAATTTAATTGCCTTAAAAGATACATTCATTTAGCTAATAAATATTTACAATTAAAATTAAGATATATATGTTTTTTATCGCATTTTACGCAATGGTCACTAGCCATCGTCAGTTGATTTCAGGAAAATGGTACGTAAAGTTAGAG
>NW_025220743.1:0-1679 GCF_014066325.1 Apis laboriosa | reverse complement strand
GAAAAATACAGAAGGAGAGGAAAGTTACATTTTCCAATTTTTGCAGAAAAGTAGTTTCAAATTTAAGCTTATATCTGTAATTGATAAAATAATATTTAATAATATTTAATACATATCTGCAAATAAAATTATATTTTGAAATTTATTGTTAACTTTTAATACTGTTAAATTTTTCGTTTTTTTTTTATTTTTAATATAACATTGATATTCTTTTAATCATATTCTTTTAATCACTAGATAATGAAAAAAAAACATAAAAATAAAAATATTATTTTTCCTCTATAATTATAAGTTTTATTTTTAATTTATAAAAAGTTGTAAATCGAATAAGATTTCTTATAAAGTTTAATTCATTCTAACAGATGTAACAAATACTTTATAATATTATTTCATTATCTTATAGAAAAAATAATTTCCAAGAAATAAAAAATGATTTAAAACATTATTTAATATTTTTAAGAATAATGAAAAGTTTTTATTATTACAAAAAAAAATATTTGATAATTTTAGTAATTCAATGATTCTGTGAATAGTAATGATAAAAACACATGTACAATTTTTGGCTTTGAAAATAAAATTATTTAATTTATAATTTTTTATTCTCTATAGTTTTAATAAATTATTCGTTTTTATGGAAAAAGGAATCATATGATGTGTTTAAAGATACAAAATATAATAAAATAACAAAGTTGTTTTACGTTACTAAGAACTTTATAGTGATATCAAGGATAGCATAGTAAACTATTCGTGATTAAATCATGTCTGAAGATATTTATAACTGTAACAGGATTTCTTCCAAAGATAACATCAACATGAATATTGTTTATTATCAATATTTTACAATATAACTTTAGTGTTTCATTAAACTTTAGTAATTTTGTACAATGGTTACAGAAACTAATGAATCTTTCCATCTTTCATATAATATTATACAAATTAGAATTTTAATTAATAACTGAAAAAAATAAATATAGATAAAAGAATAAAAAACTTTTAAATAAATTACAAAAAATTTTTGATTAAATATTCCAAAGATTTCAATATATTTTTTAAATAAATAATCTTTTGTAGAAAAAAAAGAATTATTAATTATTAACCGAAAAATAAAATAAAGGAAAATCTAAGAGAAAATTTTCAAATAAATTCAAGATTTATGACAATTTTTTAAAAATCTAATTGCATATCGAAAAAAATGATAAAATAGATTAAAAGAAATTCTTAAAATAAATAATAAAAGATTTGTAACCAAAGTTAATAAGATTCTCAATTTTATTTTTACTTCTTACGTTAAATCGACAAAATCTACGTTTCTTTATCTCCTTTTTACACATAATTCTAAAACTATTTATCTCGCAAATCGTTATTTCGCATCGTATGCGATATTTCAAGAGTTGGACACTTTTAAATTTACAAATTGCCTCACCCTTGAGATACATAAATAAGCCTCGTAGAGGAAGATGCGATAAGTATCCGCGATATTTTTCCAGAATCCCGCAAACACCCTGCAAGATTCCAGCTAACGAAACAAAAATGATCTACGAGGAAAACACCCTCCCAACAACAGTGACAAATTTATGATAGCGAGGTTTCCGGCGAGAATTTTCCAACCATGGATTATAGATGAATCGACCTATAAACATCGAGGATATCTTCATAACTGTATAATATCGAACAATGAC
>NW_025220742.1:0-234 GCF_014066325.1 Apis laboriosa | reverse complement strand
TAGTACTGCTATATAAATAATTCCAATTTTTCTTTTTTTTTCATCAAGTCAAATTTACTTTTATTCCATTGCAATGCATCTCGAATCAAAAACCTGTTATATAATACTATTTATGAAACACCTCAAACTGCTACGAAGACTGCAACTCAGATATTTTTACACAAATGAAAACGTAGCAATTACTCCGTTTTCTTAACCATCCCCCCAATTTCCATCGAGCAACAAACCACCTCT
>NW_025220741.1:0-618 GCF_014066325.1 Apis laboriosa | reverse complement strand
ATGTCCTGATTTGTGACAATAATGACACACGCCTGGTTTAACGTTGCCTTTTTTGAAATTTTTTTTACATTGATATTTATTGGCAATAAAAGCAATGTTCTCTGCTCTTTCTTCGGTTTCTGTTTCCTCAATGGTAAGCCTTGAAATAAGATTTGTGAGAGTTCTTTGAGTTGAGTTGAGTTGATTCCCACGTAATAATAAAGTATTTGAATGACGGAGATAATGTCATGAGTACTTTAATAATAACGTAATAATCATTTGATTTGGAATTTTCTCACCCAGAGTTTGTAGCTGATGTGCAAGATTCTCGATTTTTATGATGTGAGTAGCGACATCATCGCTCGATTCCTTCTGGTAATTGTACCATTGCTGCAACAGCATGTGTATACTAGTATCAGATTTTTGTTCGTAAACAGATTCCAGCTTTTTCCACATATCCTTAGCCAATTCACAATTAATAATATGCAAAAGTGGTTTTTCATCCACTGATGTGGCGATTATGCGTTGAGCTGTACTGTCGAGTTTTGTCCAGGCAGCGCGTGCTCGATTTGCCGCATCATCTCCTGGTACAGGAAGAATTGATTCATCTGTGACTATTTCCCATGCACCGCAGGATTT
>NW_025220740.1:0-859 GCF_014066325.1 Apis laboriosa | reverse complement strand
CGTATGAACCGCCAGTGCTACCGTAACCAGTAAAGACTGAGTGTAAAGAGCAATCTTTCCCGCTTGCAACGCTCACCGGAAGTCCCATGTATATCCAGCATTTTCGGCGATACAACCGTTTTAATGAGGCACTGTTTTAATTATTCTGAAATTTCGTCTACTTTATACGACCATAGCGTATGAACCGCCAGTGCTACCGTAACCAGTGAAGATTGAGTGTAAAGAGCAATCCTACCCGCTTGCAACGCGCACCGGAAGTCCCATGTATCTCCAGTATTTTCGAAGATACAGCCGATTTTATAAGGCACTGTTTTAAATATTCTGAAATTTCGTCTTCTTTATACGACCATAGCGTATGAACCGCCTGTGCTACCGTAACCAGTGAAGATTGAGTGTAAAGAGCAATCTTTCCCGCTTGCAAGGCGCATAGGAAGTCCCATGTTTCTCCAGCATTTTCGTAGATACAACCGTTTCAATGAGGCACTGTTTTAAATATTCTGAAATGTCGTCTTCTTTATATGACCATAGTGTATGAACCGCCTGTGCTAGCGTAACCAGTGAAGACTCAGTGTAAAGAGCAATCTTTCCCGCTTGCAACGCCCACCGGAAGTCCCATGTATCTCCNTCTCCAGCATTTTCGTAGATACAACCGTTTGAATGAGGCACTGTTTTAAATATTCTGAAATTTCGTCTTCTTTAAACGACGATAGCGTATGAACCGCCTGAGCCACCGTAACCAGTGAAGACTGATTGCAAAGAGCAATCTTTCCCGCTTACAATGCGCAGCGGAAGTACCACGTATCTCCAGGATTTTCGGAGATACAGCCCATTTTATAAGGCACTGTTTTAAATATTCAGA
>NW_025220739.1:0-662 GCF_014066325.1 Apis laboriosa | reverse complement strand
GAGCAAAATCCATTAACCACCGCTCTCATTCATTCACCCCCTCCCAAAAAATTCCTTCCATCTTCTTCCTTGGATCTTCTCCCTCTCGTTTTCGCCTAAATCAAACGAAAACGCGGCAAGAAGGCAGAGATTCGCGTCTCCTCCGCTGCTTGGATAATTCCCAACCCCGTGCAAGAAACGATCCGCAAAACGGAGGAGGAGGAGGGGGAGTCCGGCAAGAATGCAAATAACGAGCGAGGCCGTTATCCCGGAGGTCGGTCGCATTAGCGAGCTGCGCTCGTTGCAAAGATAAATCGCCGGGCGAAACGAGTACACGAAAGCAATTCCGTGTCCCCGTGCGGCCGAAGAAGGATACAGGTTACCCCTCCCCTCCCCTCCCCCGTTCCCTGACTGCCGCCACGCTCAATCCCCCCTCCCCCGGTCATTGAATTCGGATTTTACACGACATTAAGACGGTATCGTAAAAACGACACGCTCTGTCTACCGGTTACACGTAAACGCAATTAAACTCGGGGGCGAAGGGAGAAACCGGGTCAAGGGAGGGGGGAGATCCTTGAGCGAATGGGGAGGGATCGATGATGATCGAGGATGATCGTTGGAATTAATATCGATGGAATATAATATCGATGGGATAATCGATGTTTTAATAATATTTGTTAATA
>NW_025220738.1:0-455 GCF_014066325.1 Apis laboriosa | reverse complement strand
GGTGAATGTTCATTATAAAAGTTATTTTTTTGATGTTGTTTTAGACGATAATGTTGAGATTTTCCTTTTTTTTTTTTTTTTTTTTTTTTTTTNTTTTTTTTTTTTTTTTTTTTTATTATAGTAATCTTTTAAATAACTTTATATAAATTAAGTTATAAATAAGTTATAAGTTTGTTTCTGATATATTATCTCTTGGACAACATCATTTACTTATAATATTTCAAGGAAATGTTATATTTGAATTTATCTTTGATCAGTAAATAATTATACGATGAGTATAATTAATATAATATAGTATATTTTTATTAATTATTTATGTTTTGATTTGTTTCAGGTAACATTGAGAATTGTCAATTATCATTTATCTTATGTACTATTATCGTTATACAATGTCTTTTTTATTTTCCTCTATCCTATTCCTATATATAATACAGTTTAATTTCCAGATGATTTTT
>NW_025220737.1:0-294 GCF_014066325.1 Apis laboriosa | reverse complement strand
AGCAATGGTAGAAGAAGATCATCGGATCTTTAGTAAATGTAAATTGATTTGGACGACGATGTATCTTTGCCTTAAATTTTATCCAAGTTTTTTTACAAATTCAGCAATGGAACAAATTCGGAATGAAGCAATGATANAAATTCAGCAATGGAGCAAAATTCGGAATGGAGCAATGGTAGAAAAAATCATCGGATCTTTAGTAAATGTAAATTGATTTGGACGACGATGTATCTTTGCTTTAAATTTTATCCAAGTTTTTTTATAAATTCAGCAATGGAGCAAAATTCGGAATGG
>NW_025220736.1:0-628 GCF_014066325.1 Apis laboriosa | reverse complement strand
CTTAAATGTCCAAATAAAGATACTTAAATGTCATTCGACATTTTTCAATAATGTAATTAATATTTCACGTAGCTAGTATCTTCTCTCTGTAATTTTATCAAAGGATACTTAAGTATCCATATTCGACATTTTTCAATAAATAACGTAGTTAGTATCCGATAATAAATGATACATCATTCACTCTTATCTTCTTTCCTTGTTTCAGTTCACCTTCTCACTCAAGTATCCATGTATTTTTCAATAATAACATAGTTAATATTTCACTAGTAGCTAGTATCTTTTCTCTGTAATTTTATCGAAGTGAAGATACTTATCTATATTCGATATTTTTCAATAAATAACATAATTAATATTTCACGTAGCTAGTATCTTCTCTCTATAATTTTATCGAAATAAAGATACTTAAATGTCCAAATAAAGATACTTAAATGTTATTCGACATTTTTCAATAATGTAGTTAATATTTCACGTAGCTAGTATCTTCTTTCTATAATTTTATCGAAGTGAGGATACTACTAAGTGTACTATATTCGACATTTTTCAATAAATAATGTAGTTAGTATCCGATAATAAATGATACATCATTCACTCTTATCATCTTTCCTTGTTTCAATTCACCTTCTCACTC
>NW_025220735.1:0-1706 GCF_014066325.1 Apis laboriosa | reverse complement strand
GTTTTTTGCTATATATGTCTTAATACTTTTTTATAAAGAATGCCAGGATGCATCAGCTAGTGTATTAAAAAGTGTATACTTCTATTTGAAAAAGCAATATTCACTCCAATAAATCCTTTACGCTTCTATATATAAAAAAATAAATAATAGCAGGATGTACCCCCCTCGAAATCCTTTAACTTTTATTTGAAACATTTTTTAATATTTCCAACAACAAGCATGATACATCAGATAATACTACATACCCAGTATAATATATTACGTATGGGTTATTGAAAACAATCGAGATATTTCAAATAATAAAAATGCAGTGCTCAGTGAAGTCTTGAATTCTTCAAAAATTAAAAAAAAATGATAAGAAACGGACTAAATGACAGCTTTCATCTAAATTTATTTAAATTGTGAAAAAAAAATGGTAACGTTAAGAAAAATGGTCAAAAAATACGGTACGTATATGATAATTGTAAAAAAAACTCCTTTTAAGTTATGTTCTCCTAATACAAAATCGAATTTCTGGCTAAAAGTTTCATTCATTCATTTGGAAATTTCCAAAAATTTGACGTCATTTCCAAAAAATTTAGAGATTCCGAGAATTTGACGTCATTTCTTGGAAAAATTCTTCGATCGACCTCCTATCATATCATGTTCTCCTAATACAAAATCGAATTTTTGGACAAAAATTTTTCTTCCATCAAGGAATTTCGATATTAATCTTTTTCACTGAATATCTCGTTTATTCTTCATAATATTAAAAAATGCTTGGAACAAAAGTTGAATGATTTTGAAAGGGCTATCTTTTGGTGTCCCCAATTTTTTTATAAATGAACTCATAAAAAACTTATCGAGTCCAACTTTGTTCTTTTAAATAGCATTATATACTTTTTAATACACTAGTCGATGCATCTTGACATTCTCTATAAAAATGTATAGGACCATTTATGGTGAAAAACCATTAGTTTAAAAGATATTTAATTAAATTTAATTATTTTTTAAACTATAAGTTTTTTGCTATATATATCTTAATACTTTTTAAAAGATACATTTTTTAAGTAGTAAGTATAAGGAATAAGTATAAAATAGGTAAGTATTATATTCTATAATTATTAGATTTGAATAAAATGTTTAAAAAATTTTTTGTTGCAGGAAAATCATCTTCAAAATGGAAGCAAGTATCAAGGCAAGCAGAAGTATTTTACAAATAATTTTTTAAAACTATCGAATATTTTTGTAAGTCGATATTAAAAATGTAAATAAATATAAATGTAAATATAAATGTAAAAAATGTAAAAAATATACAATATAAATAAAGTCACTAATTTTTGTGAACAAACCGTAGTTTTTATTTATTTTCCCAAAATTCCTAAAATTTTCCAATTTTTTGACATCATTTCCAAGAATTGTTGAAAATCTTGATCGACCTCCTATCAACTTATATTCTCCTGTTAAAAAATCGAATTTTTGGCCAAAACTTTTTATTCTATGCTGAAAAGTCATGTTTATAAGATAAGTATAAAACAGGTAAATATATTATATTTTATAATTAGATTTAAGTAAAATGTTTAAAAAAATGTTAAAAAAAATGCTAAACAATCATCTTTAAAATAAGGTAAGTATATAAAGGTAAGTAAAGGTAAGTATTTTACAAATATTTGAAAATTTTCGAAAATTTTTGTATATAAACATTGCAAAATGTAAATAAACAAACC
>NW_025220734.1:0-1682 GCF_014066325.1 Apis laboriosa | reverse complement strand
ATTTTTTTTAATAATAACTAAAGCGACAATTATCCTTTCAACGCAGTATTGTGTCAGAGGTGTTTAGAGTTGCAAAAAATTTGAAATATTTTCACGAGCAATACACCATTTGAAAGTAATAAATTTAATGATCATGTTCAATCGTGTTTGTATTCAAAAGAATGTTCGATACGAAGATTGAAAAAGTCTTATACCGTGCGACGAGATTTGAAATATCATTTCACGACATTGTAAAATATTTATTTGCAAAATCTTCTTTCCCCAGCCCTGGGGTAAACAGTCCTCGATAGGTGACAAACTATTTTTTTAAAATCGAGGAAAAGTTCATTTGTCATGTAAGCAAGCTGCGAAGAAGGAGCAAGGAGTTTCGAAAAAATCGGATGGAAGGGATGTTTGAAAGGACGAGGTGCACGCGACCATATGCACCGACACGTCTATAGGCCATAAATTGGCGCGGAACATCGGTTGCGATCGTGGACGAAAATTATGGGTTGCCGGAAAACGCGATGGATGATGCCGAAACGAAAACGAAGCGCAACCGGGTTGCAACCGACCAATCCGCGGCGTTCTTGTGTAAAGTCGGTGCGGCCGGTGATTGGAACGGGCGTGGGAGTATCGAATCGATTAGACCCGGGGATCGATTGTCGCGCTCGTCCCGGAAACTCTCCGCTATTGCTCCACTTTCCACGCTGCCCGCGATTCCTTCGACTCGTTTCCTCTTCTCTCCACTTCCTCGCGCCATTTCTCCCCCTCGATCACACATGTTAATCGTCATGCTTTATCTCTCGTCTACCTTCATCAGCCGATTATATATCGCGGATATATATTTTTGGATATCGTGGATTCTGATGACTCGCTCGCGGAGGAATCTTTTGTATTCTGTTTTTAGACGCGTTCTACGTCATCTTTACCATCTCTACGTGTCCACGCGTAGAATTCGCGTTCATTTTTAAATTCCTAGACATCCGTCCTTCTTCAAAGTTTATTAATTATCTTGTTTTTCTTTTTTTCTTGTAGATCGTCCATTTCCATCTTAGAGAAACAAAAGAAAGTATAAGTCAATTTTTATTATCATTTTCGGTGTTAGATTGTCGACAAATCGCAAACGATCCCTTCGTAGACGAAAAAAATTCTATCCGCGATATTCGTAATTCTCACGAGGACGAATAATTCAATTTAAATGATCGATTCGATAAGGGCGTATCGATGCTCGAATACAAACAACGTTATCGTTAATAATTATTCCCGTTGAAAAACTTTGGCCGCAAATGCCAGGACTCGATAACGGTATTTTTCATCATGAATTCGCAATGCTTCCCTATTCGGCCGACAACGATAGCTCTCCGCTTGTTCAAGTACGCTAATGGATCGAAAACACCTCGTTTCGTATAATTGCACGGCAAACACTGGTTAATTACCTCCTCGACTGGCTTTTAAAACATGGTTACATAATGGAAACGAGAAAGAGTTTCGATGCTATTACTCGTTCGATCATCCTCGCCTCGAATCTCATATTTTCTATAAAAGAACTGGAACACGAGGGAACGGGTAAACAAGGATATATATTTATCGAAGAAATTAGAATGCGAATCTTCGAGTTTAAACTCTCTTTCGTTTTTGATTCGTCGGAATATTGAAATGATTATCCAATGGCTTTTAAGCGGCGATAATTTTTGACATGT
>NW_025220733.1:0-339 GCF_014066325.1 Apis laboriosa | reverse complement strand
TCTCACGATCTAACGTTACACTTGTGGAAAACAAATTTTTATATCATCCCCTCTTTCTCTTGTCTTTTGTTGTCTCTATAATATTTCTTTCTTTGCTCCGTTCGAAAAATTTTTTCCTCTTCTTTCTATATGATCCACGAAAATTTTCAAAAAAGTAGATTTCACAATTTTTCTTCAATTCTTCCCTGTAAAAAATAATAACCTTATAAAAAAAATTATAAAAAAAAAATTATAAATTATAAAAAAAATTATATATTTCAGATATTTTCAAATATAAAAAAAAATAAACGTTTCGAAAAAAATAAATAAAAGTTTCATCGATTAGTATATAAAAAAAAA
>NW_025220732.1:0-319 GCF_014066325.1 Apis laboriosa | reverse complement strand
CACGAATTTAAAACACAACGACCTATATCGATCAACTGGATCAGTATTAAAGAGACTTTTGAAATTCGCTTCTGTCGAATGGAAGCAACTTTTTTTTCTTACAATCCTTTTTTTTTCAGAATTATCCAAGCTTTTCTCACCGAGAAAGAATGGTAACATCTTCGACGCCTCTCACGAATTTAAAACACCACGATCTATATCGAGGATCAACTGGATCTATGTTAAAGAGAATTTTTTGAAATTCGCTTCTTTCGAATGGAAGCAACTTTTTTTCTTACAATTCTCTCTTTTTTTTTTCAGAATTATCCAAGCTTTTCTC
>NW_025220731.1:0-768 GCF_014066325.1 Apis laboriosa | reverse complement strand
ATAACCGATCGAAAGAGACAAATCGTTTTCTGCGATCGCATTCATCGATTGTGGGATGTTCAAAGCGATCTTCAATTGTTCCCAATAATCAAACGCTATACTCTCTCTTAATTAAATTTTTGTATTTCTACAATAGATATATAAATATTCGATCGAAAGGGAAAAATCGTTTTCTTCGATCGCATCCATCGATTCTGGGATGTTCAAAGCAATCTCGAATTGTTTTCAAAAATAAAACGCTGTATCCATTAATTTCCGTATTTTTATAAAATATTACGTAAATATCTGATCGAAAAGGGAAAGATCGTTTTCTTCGATCACATTCATCGATTCTGGGATGCTCAAAACGATCTCGAATTATTTCCAAAAATCAAACTCTGTACTGTCTCTTAATTATAATTTTCTCTCTTAATTATAATTTTTGTATTTCTACAATAGATATATAAATATCCAATCGAAAAGGAAAAATCGTTTTCTTCGATCGCATCCATCGATTCTGGGATGTTCAAAGCGATCTCGAATTATTTCCAAAAATCAAACTGTGTACTGTCTCTTAATTATAATTTTCTCTTTTAATTATAATTTTTGTATTTCTACAATAGATATATAAATATCCGATCGAAAGAAAANGATCGAAAAGAAAAATCGTTTTCTTCGATCGCATCCATCGATTCTGGGATGCTCAAAGCGATCTCGAATTGTTCCCAAAAACTCTCTATCCACTAACTAACAGTAACTTTCGTATTTTTATAATAAAATATTACATAA
>NW_025220730.1:0-537 GCF_014066325.1 Apis laboriosa | reverse complement strand
TTTTTGTAATTTATCGTGGTTTTCGTCTTTATTAATGTGGATAATGCGATTTTTAAAGATCATGGGGAAGGAGGTTATTTATTCGATACGGTGATGGATTTAAACTTTATCTATTTAAGCTATTTAGTTGTAGACTTTTATTTTTTAGTAATTTAAATATTGCTAGAAATTTAGAAATAATTTTATGATAGGGATAGTTGTTTCGTGATTAGATTGATCCCCTGGAATTTTATGTTTTGTAATTTATCGCGATTTTCAATTTAGAAGTATGGGTATGATTTTTAGAATCGTGGGGAGGGGAGTTGTTTATTCGATACGGTGATGGATCTAAATTTTAACTTGTTTTGTTTAATTGTAGATTATTGTTTTTTTGGCAATTGTATATTATTAGAAATTTGGAAGTAATTTTATAGTAGGAATATGAAGTTGTTAGATCGATCCTCAGGTTTTTTTGGCAATTATATTGTTATAAATTTGGGAATAATTGTATTGGTAGAAATGTAGAATTAAATTGATTTTTTAAAATTTTATTTTCTT
>NW_025220729.1:0-1071 GCF_014066325.1 Apis laboriosa | reverse complement strand
AAATTCAGATTCCAATCCATACGACATTCTAATTCTATATAATTAAACAAAAAAAAAAAACCATTTATCGCCAATTGTCAAACGATAAGTCGCTTTAAAACGATTCTTTTTTTATCCAAAATCACAATGCTCTATCGAAAAAAAAAAAGAGAAAAGAAAAAACTACGCAACAACTCTAAAAATCTCCTCTCCAAATCATAACGATAANAAAAAAAAAAAAAAAAAAAAGAGAAAAGGAAAAACTACGCAACAACTCTAAAAATCTCCTCTCCAAATCATTCGTTCCAAATTCTCCCTTTCGCCAATCCACCCGACAAGAAAATAAATAAATAAATAAATAAATAATGAAAAGACTCACCTCTCTCTCTGCGCGCTGGAACACGGGACCAATATCTTCCCCATACTGTTCAACTTCCCTTTTGGATCGCACAAATTGCCGGAGGACTGGGTCCTCCGCCCGGTAAGGCCCTTGCCGTTGTGCCGGCTCAAATTCGAGCCCATGTTCGAACCGTTCTTCTCGAGCTGCGCCTCGGTGGTCGTTCCCTCGCCGTTGTTCACGGCATTTCCGGGCGTGTTCTCCTTGTTCGGCCAGTGGTCCGGGTACCCGTCCACGTCCTTGGCATTGGCCTTGCAGGATAAGCCGGGTATCGGCGGTGGCGGCCTCGCGCGCTTGCTCCCCGCCTGCAATTGGGGACGGCAGCCTTTACGACGATTGCTCGCCGATTCCCCGCCCAACGAGAGCCTCTGCACTTTCCAACTGTCCTGACCTCCGCTCGCCGGAGGCACGGTTACGACTTCCTCGCCTGCAACAATGACGCAATTCCGCTTTACGCGCCGCTAGCTAGACGTTCAAGGTCCCCGGATATCGGGGACGATCATCGGTTGGGTGAGGGGAGGGGGCAGTCTCGTTCCTCTCGTTGGCTACGGGATTCTTCGGGTTGGATCTGGGTGGCGAAAGAGAAGCGGAAGAGAATTGTGATGGTGTTTTGTGGATTTGATTTGGATTGTGGATTGATTGGAGTGTGGATTGTCCGTTTCTTTGGAGATTGGTATTTTATTTTATTTTTTTTT
>NW_025220728.1:0-244 GCF_014066325.1 Apis laboriosa | reverse complement strand
GTGGATTGATTGTAAATTATTGAAAGAGTAAATATTTTTTTTTGGTTAGAGAATCTTGAGAGTTGGGATTTGGAAGTGCTTTGTGGATTGATTGTAAATTATTGAAAGAGTAAGTATTTTTTTTTTTTGGTTAGAGAATCTTGAGAGTCGAGATTTGGAAGTGTTTTGTGGATTGATTGTAAATTATTGAAAGAGTAAGTATTTTTTTTTTTAGTTAGAGAATCTTGAGAGTTGGGATTTGGAA
>NW_025220727.1:0-235 GCF_014066325.1 Apis laboriosa | reverse complement strand
TCGGCCAAATCGTTGTAATTACCAACGCGCCGTAGCTTTGTAAAAAATCATTTACCATCAATTTTCCCTTCCATCACGTTTTTTCAAAGAATCAACCAACCGAAATACCAAAATATAAAAATTCTAAACCATGTAGTCCATGACAAATTCCTTAATTCCCAAGATACGGCCTAATAAAAATCTAAAATTTTTTTAATGTCTAAAATACCTGTATATAATATACAAGTATCTTATA
>NW_025220726.1:0-435 GCF_014066325.1 Apis laboriosa | reverse complement strand
ATGTTCGATTTTCTCATTCTTTTCTATCAAAACGACGAAGAATCAAAAGAGAAAATAGCTCAGAGACAGGGGATAAAGATTGAAAATAAAAAAGTACATTTGAATAATTTTCTAATAATTATAAATTGCAAACTCTCATTTAGAGAGTTACAATTAGAATAATATAAAGCGCAAAACTAAATCTTTAATTTCGATAATCATGTTCGATTTTCTCATTCTTTTCTATCAAAGCGACAGAAAATCAAAAGAGAAAATAGCTCAGAGACAGGGAATAAAGATTGAAAATAAAAAAGTACATTTGAATAATTTTCTAATAATTGTAAATTGCAAACTCTCGCTTAGAGAGTTACAATTAGAATTAATATATAAAGCGCAAAATTAATATCTTTTTTATTTCGAATATTATGTTCGATTTTCTCATTCTTTTCTATCAAA
>NW_025220725.1:0-559 GCF_014066325.1 Apis laboriosa | reverse complement strand
AGAAAAAGAAGAGAAAGAGGAAAGAAAGAAAGAAAAATTCGTGAGGAAATATAGGATGAAAAGGAAGGCTTTAGCAGAAAGGTTTCGATTTCTGATTTTGATGATTTTTAGATGAGTTATGATATTTTTAATTTTTTTTTTTTTTTGTAAAAAAGGATTGCTAGAATGTATATATATGTATATATATATATATATAATCATATTCAAAATATATAACGAATTAATATCATTATATCTATTAGTTTATCTATTTATTTAGAGAGATTTTAATTTCACATTTTTGAAAAATAAATATATGAATAGATATTTCATCGTTGAATATCATTGTTGTCATCCACAAAATAGTTCCCTTGGGAAGTTACATATTAATATATTACATTTCAGCCACATTTTTAGTCCATTCCTCTCAAAACACTTTTCTATTAAAAGCTTTAGCTAATAAAACAAATCAGAATAAGTATTTTCCCTATCTAGATAATTTTTAATAACATTTCTTTTATATCTGGAAAGAGTGTATAAGATATTATTATCAGTACACAATTTCTTGAAGTTTGTTCAC
>NW_025220724.1:0-557 GCF_014066325.1 Apis laboriosa | reverse complement strand
CGACGCGCACGGCACACGCAATGACTCAGGCGAATAAGTGGAGACGAGCGATAAGTAGAGCGGGGAAGATAGCGTCGAAACGACACTTCTAAGTACGGGCACTTATATCTAATTGCGTGGTTCAGTACGAATTTTTCGTACCGCTGGCAAGATAAGTGGCTAAAAATACATCGCACGAGTGCTTTACAATCATCGGTCTCGTTACCCCGTTATACATCTATCTGCTCATCGAGAAGCGTATAAGATTACGATTAGGTTAAGATCTAAACTATGCGGTGTCTTTTTAATTTTTCAATACACGTTTTTCAATACGTTGAATTGATCGAAACTATTACTGCCTATTGCAAGAATATAATTGGAATATAATCGTATTTCTTGATCTTATTTCTTATAACGTAATACGTTGAGAATAGACTTTTCCGTCATCCTTGGCAAGGGACAAAAAAATATCAAAACCTCCAAGACCTTATTCTTATTATTATTCTTTTCGTCGATCCATCAGAAACGATGTAATATTATTATAATAATAATAATAATAATAATAATAATAATAATAA
>NW_025220723.1:0-694 GCF_014066325.1 Apis laboriosa | reverse complement strand
TGATATCGATGGATTACGCATAATTTAGACAAGAAAATCTAATTTTCGTTGAATTCTGCACAGAAATATCGTCGAGAGTGACGTTTTTATACTGATATACCAGTTTCGATGATTTCTGCTGTGAAAATTCAATTTGGAACAAAATTCCCACATTTGGATACACAAAACTGTATTTCGGCGATTTCAACATCGAAAACGTTCAGATATTCCTTACTCGTGACTACCTCACGTTGATACATGAAATTTGGAAGAGAAAAACTGATATCGATGGATTATGCTTATTTAGACAGGAAAATCTAATTTTCGGCGAATTCTGCACAGAAATATCGTTGAGTGAGGCGTTTTTATTCTGATATTCCAGTTTCGGTGATTTCTGCAATGAAAACTCGATTTGGAACAAAATACCAACTTTTGGAAACGCAAATCAATATTTCGGCGATTTCAACATCGAAAACGTTCAGATATTCCTTACTCACGACTATCTCACGTAGATACATGAAATTTCGAAGAGAAAAACTAATATCGATAGATTATGCTTATTTAGACACGAAAATCTAATTTTCGGCGAATCCTGCACAGAAATATCGTCGAGAGTGACGTTTTTATACTGATATACCAGTTTCGATGATTTCTGCTGTGAAAATTCGATTTGGAACAAAATTCCCACTATTGGATACACAAAACTGTATTTCGG
>NW_025220722.1:0-668 GCF_014066325.1 Apis laboriosa | reverse complement strand
GAAGATTAATATAAGAATTTGAGTATCCCTTATAAAAGATGGCGAATTCGACCGACCATCATTATACATCTATTCCTTTGCGTTTCATTTCATTTCAATTTTTTCTCTCCTTCTTCGTGGAATAACGTGACATTGTTCTTGCGATATATATATCTCGAAGAGATATATTATGGGGAAATCGTTATACGTTACCTCGATATTTTTCTAGTATTTGGAATTAAGAACAAACTGAGGGAAGATTAATATAAACGCTCGAGTGTCTCCCATTGACCATCACCTGTATTGAATATATACATCTACCCCTTTACGTTTCATTTCGTTTCAATTTTTTCTCCTTCTCCGTGAAATTGTTCGTGCGATATCTCGAAGAGATATATTGTGGGGAAATACGTTTACTTCGATATTTTTCTAGTATTTAGAATTAAGAACAAGACGAGGGAAGATTAATATAAACGCTCGAGTGTCTCTCATTGACCATCACCTGTATTGAATACATACATCTACCCCTTTACGTTTCATTTCGTTTCAATTTTTTCTCTCCTTCTCTGTGTGAATAACGTGATGTTCTCGCGATATCTTGAAGAAGTACATTATGGGGAAATCGTCATACGTTACCTCGATATTTTTCTAGTATTTGGAATTAAGAACAAGACGAGGGAAGATTAATA
>NW_025220721.1:0-631 GCF_014066325.1 Apis laboriosa | reverse complement strand
TCAATTATAAATCTAATAAAAATAAATTTATTAAAAACTTTAAATATCTTAGAAATTAAAATCGAGCGTAGTAACAAAAAAAAATTGTTCAGAATAATGATAACATTTTTAAAGATTATTAAAATAAACAAAAAAATCCTTTTTAAATAATAGGCATTCAAAATATTTATATTTCAGTTTTCTAATATCTTTTTTAATTTATCTAAAATTTTCTTCTTCTTTTGTTATTCTTCAGTTTTGTTATTCTTCAGTCTTATATAAAAGAAAGTCTTTCTTGTTCAATATAAAATTTTTTTATTTTCAGAGGCAAAAAGAAAAAAACTGTGAGTGATGTCTAAAAGTGATATTCATAATGTATGAGTAATAAAAGAAGAAAGGAATAAAAGAAAAAATAAAAGATAGAAAGGAAAGAAAATAAATAAGAAGAAAAATAGACAACAGAGCAGGTAGATGAAAAGAGAAAGGTGAGATAATTGGCGCCAACATAATAGTTTCATAGTAGATAAAGACTGTTTAAAAGATATACGCTAAGCCTAATCGCTGTTATCGTTTAATTACTCGAATGTATATCGACCAAAATATATTGAACTGAAAACGTAGAGCAAAAATCGGCATCAAAAACGATTTATCT
>NW_025220720.1:0-362 GCF_014066325.1 Apis laboriosa | reverse complement strand
TAAAAGTATGGGTAGCTTTTTTCTTTTGCATCCTCATAGATAAAAATTTAATCCAACCCAAATTCTATTTTAATTTATCCAAAAATGACTTTAAGTTAGGTTAGATTTTTTATAGATTGAAAGTGTATTCTTTATTATAACATATATGTATATATTTATACATAAATATTATAAATATTCACTCTTAATTTAAGAGGAAATTTTAAAAAAATATTCATCAATTAAATATATACAATGGTAAATATATTTTTGTAAATATTTCTCTTATACTCGTATAAGAGATATATATTTCATTTATTATTCGTATAATTGTTCAAGAAAAAAAGTTGTCCAAAATGATGGTTTTGATAACACATTTCAAA
>NW_025220719.1:0-528 GCF_014066325.1 Apis laboriosa | reverse complement strand
ATTTATTATCATTTAAAAATTATTGCAATATTTTTAAAATTATCATAAATGAATATTAATAGAAAATATGAAAATGAACGGAGCAAGAATCTCAGACAAATCAATTAGACGATTGCAAGACTGAGCTCGATGCAGTTATAGAATCGTGTCGAAATAAAAATTAAGCCAACTATTTTCAAACAAATTTTGCTTATTCGAAATTTATTATCACGCCTTAAAAATTATTGCAATACGCCAAAAATTATCGAAAACGAACTATTAATAGAAAATACGAAAATGAACGGAGCAAGAGCCTCAAACGAATCGGTTAGATCATAACGACGTCACGATTGCGACTGAGCTCGATACAGTCACGAATCGTGTCGAAATAAAAATTAAGCCAACTATCCTCGAGGAGATTTTGCTATTCGAAATTTATTATCATTTAAAAATTATTGCAATATGTCTAAAATTATCGAAAACGAACTATTAATAGAAAATACGAAAATAAACGGAGCAAAAGTCTCAGATAAATCGATTAGACGATTG
>NW_025220718.1:0-706 GCF_014066325.1 Apis laboriosa | reverse complement strand
ATTAAAAAATTCTAAAAATTACAAATTTTTATAATTCCTCGACAAGGAGGAAGAATTTGAAGAATTCTAAAAATCATAAATCATCCTAGTACGATAATTCAAAAATTTTAAAAATTACAACTGTACATTGAACTTGATTCTTAGTGACGATAATTAAAAAATTCTAAAAATTACAAATTTTTAAAATTCCTCGACAAGGAGGAAGGAGAGTTTGAAGAATTCTAAAAATCTAAAAATTCTAAAAATCATAAATCATTCTAGTACAATAATTCAAAAATTTTAAAAATTACAACTGTACATTGAACTTGATGGCATTCTTAGTGACGATAATTAAAAAATTCTAAAAATTACAAATTTTNGAGGAAGGAGAGTTTGAAGAATTCTAAAAATCATAAATCATCCTAGTACGATAATTCAAAAATTTTAAAAATTACAACTGTACATTGAACTTGATTCTTAGTGACGATAATTAAAAAATTCTAAAAATTACAAATTTTTAAAATTTAAAATTTAATTTAATTTTTAAAATTTAAAATTTAATTTAATTTTTAATAATAAATTTAATTTAATTTTTAAAATTCCTCGACAAGGAGGAAGAAGAGTTTTAATTTTTAAAATTCTAAAAATCATAAATCACCTCATAACTAATGGACATTCGAATATTCTAAGAATTACAACCGCGATCTCTAAAAAAAAAAAAAAAAAA
>NW_025220717.1:0-331 GCF_014066325.1 Apis laboriosa | reverse complement strand
TTAAAACAGTGCCTTATAAAATCGGCTGTACCTCCGAAAATACTGGAGATACATGGGACTTCCGGTACGCGTTGCAAGTAGAAAAGATTGCTCTTTACACTCAGTCTTCACTGGTTACGCTAGCACAAGCGGTTCATACGCTATGGTCGTATAAAGAAGACGAAATTTCAGAATATTTAAAACAGTGCCTCATTAAAACGGCTGTATCTCCGAAAATGCTGGAGATATATGGGACTTCCTATGCGCGTTGCAAGCGCGAAAGATTTCTCTTTACACTGAGTCTTCACTCGTTACGCTAGAACAAGCGGTTCATACACTATGGTCGTATAAA
>NW_025220716.1:0-206 GCF_014066325.1 Apis laboriosa | reverse complement strand
CTCTGGGAAAAGCCTTTTCCACTAGAGAGAGGAGAAGCTCTCCTCCTTCTCCTCCTCCTCTTTTGTCTCTTGTCCCTTTCTCCTCCAGTTTGATTCCTTCGCTTTCTTTTAAGCCGATTCGCTTCTCCTTCTTCTTCTCCTTCTTCTTCTTCTTCTTCTTTGTCTCGTCACGAGGCAGGTCGATGTTGCATATTCGATGGGAGAGA
>NW_025220715.1:0-298 GCF_014066325.1 Apis laboriosa | reverse complement strand
ACGAATTATTATCTACGATAAATGATCAAATGTCAAATACAGGGATTTCCTGTTAATTAATTAAAAATAGTTTTTAAATAATATTTTCGTATTATTACATATCAATCGTTTTCATATGAATAACATATGGAAAGGATGCTTTCTTATTATGTTCAAGATGATTTTTCATGCGATATCCATCTTGATTATAAATTATTGATATTATTGATATAAATTACTATTATTATTGATATAAATTACTTATAAACCTTTAAATCTACTCTACTTACTAATAATAAAAATTAATCGATACTATCGA